>NC_053024.1:703415787-703574389 GCF_003073215.2 Triticum urartu | reverse complement strand
TCCGTCTTCAGGGATCACGTGATCAAGAAAGAATGCCGCCAATTCCTCTTGAATTCCTCGCATGCGAGCTGGTGCTAGGAGTTCATCCCGCTTCCGAAACATCTAATTTAAAGAAGGGGGTCAATATGTATATATGAATGAATGAAACTCAACACAAATGATGGTAATAAAATAAAATTGTGAATGTTGTTATTTACGTACTTCATATTGTTCGTTAGAGTACCCGCCCCGCTCACACATCGTGTGGCGGATGGACTCGCAGATGTAGTATCCACAGAAATCATTCCCTTGTTCCTGCCACAACCACTTTACAAGAAATAGAGGTCAATCAAACTGATAAGCAAGAATGCTAAATGGTATTGATGAAACTAGCGCTTGAATCACTAGGAGATGCGCGGAACATGCTACTATAGTACTTACTTTCGGGTGTCTAAATTCCAGCTCCTTCGGCAGTCCCGGAACTTTTTTGGTGAATTTTCTCCAAACCCTGCCGGACAAAGAAAACAATTACTTGATATCAGGAAATGAACAAAGTTGCTGATATGGTTGATAATGATCGATTTAACTTACTTCTTGAGGATTTCAGTCATGTCTGCATAGTCCTGGGGATCTTTTCGTCTTGAGTCTAAGACGGTTATTAGTCCCTGCTCAAGCTTAATCTCTAGGAGAATATAGTGGAAACTGCACACGCATGCATAACTCATGAATTACATTACTATAACCTTGACTAATATATAAGGGAAACCGAATACGCACAAGACAGTAACACTCACTTGAAGTTGTAAGGAAAGAGTATTATATCTTTGTTTTGATTTATTACGAACGATTGTAGCATGTTGGCCTCGGTAGCTGCGGCATGAAGTTTAACCTCAGTTGCATCTATGAGATATGTGTTAATGAACCCAATATCACCGACTTGTCTTTTCTTCAATTCGACGATCTTCAATCTGCATAATATAGTGAGGATGATTATAAATACATGCAATGAAAGAGCTAAGCTATATAGAGAAACTTAATGACAGAAGTAGTACTACTTACAGACAGTAGCAGGCGACCGTTGTTTTATCGAGGGCCAATTGATTGAAAAACTGATAGAACTCCTCAAATGGAACAGGCAACAGATCAATTCCAACGAGGTCATGCTCCTTTTTAACTCTCACATACAAAGTATTCCTCCCCCCAGAGTCTCTGCAGATTCTCAAGTACCAATCATGCAATCTTCGCATCATCGTTGATAGAGATGTTTCATCTTTGACGAGAGGCTTCCCGTACTCGTATCTTTGCATCTGTATGTCCATGGGTTCATAATGTACTTCGTCGGGCAGGTAATCTGCAAGATTATTATAACCGGGCACCATCCTCGGATCATTAGCGACGTTGTGGCTAGGCACCTTGAGCGGGGGGCATGATTGCTTCGCTTTTTTGCCGAGCTGGGCAATTTGTTTCCCAGCTCGTCGTTTTTTCAGCCTTTCATCACTGACAGTACTTCCCGACCGCTCCGCTTCGGCAAATTCCTTTCCAATAATGCGCTCATAGTTTCCTTTCGGCGGATCAGACTTTGGTGGTTTTGTCAGGGCAGCCAGAGTGCGCTTCACTTTCACCCCATCTACCTTCTCCTCCGGAGGTGGATGTTTCTTTGCTTTCACCCCTTCAAAGAATTTCCTCACTTCTTCTCGCGCGATCTCGGCGTTCTTCTCCTGGGTCCTCTCGTATGGTAACTTCTCTGGAGTCTTCAGAGAAGGACCGAATCTGTATGTCCTCCCGCCTCTGGTTGTACTGTTAGACGCCGACCGAGCAGACGAAGCGGTTGTCTTCTTTACTTGCTTAAGAGGCGGAGGAGAAGGACTACGACCCGCCGGAGCAGCTGGAGCGGCGGCAGGTCTCTTCTGCCCTTGCTGACGAGGCGGAGAAGGAGGAAGTTGGCTGCTCGGGCGCGTCGGCGCAGGCGGAGACGGAAGCGGAGTGCCGCCACGCGCCGGAGAAGGAGCCGGCCGAGGGCCCTGATCGTCACTCGCCGGAGGAGGAGGCGGTGGAGGAAGCGGAGTGCCCTGACTCGCCGGAGCAGGAGGAGGAGGCGGAGGCGTCCAGTTCGGAAGGTTGATGAGGTCCTTCCGCCATAGGCATGGAGTCTTCAGAGCAGACCCCAGCCGAGTCTCCCCTTCACCGGTAGGGTGGTCAAGCTGGAGGTCCTCAAATCCCTCCGTTATCTCATCCACCATCACCCTAGCATATCCTTCTGGAATCGGCCGGCAGTGAAAAGTTGCGCCGGGTTCAGTAGGATAAACAGAGCCAACAGCCGCCTTGACCTTCAAATTCATCCATTGCGTCATAAGGTGACAATTTTGAGACTCCGTTATAGCATCCACAAGATAGCTGGCAGGAGCCGTCAAGGCATGCTCCGGGTGAAGCAGCTCGGTGGAAGCCACGCTGCTTCTGCGCTGAGATGGCGGGGTAGCTTCGGGGGAGGCTTCGGCAGTACGTTTGCTGCGATTTGCTTCTCGTTCATCTATCGCTTGTACCCTTTCGTGCAGCGCCTGCAGTTCGGTCTGCTGCACTTTTTTCCTTCTCTCATGGGATTTGTAACCGCCTGCGTCCGGAAACCCAACCTTCCACGGAACGGAGCCTGGCGTGCCTCGTGTCCGTCCAGGGTGCTCAAGATTCCCGAGGGCCATTGTGAGCTCGTCGTGCTCCCTGTCTAGAAAGAACGTCCCTTCCTGCGCTGCGTCGATATACTGCTTAAGCTTACTGACTGGTATGTCCATTTGTTCATTCGTCCAAATGCATTTCCCTGTTTCAGGGTCCAAGGTTCCGCCAGCCCCGAAGAACCAAGTCCGGCAACGGTCTGGCCAGTTATTTGTCTCTGGTTCGATCCCTTTATGAACCAGATCATTCTCAACCTTGGACCACTTAGGCCGGGCTACGAGGTAGCCACCTGACCCCGTGCGATGGTGAAGCTTCTTCTTCGCGGCATTTTGCTTGTTTGTCGCCGACATCTTCTTACTCTTTTCCGATGTCTTGTAGGCCACAAATGCGGGCCAGTGATCTCTGATCTTCTCATATCTGCCCTTGAATTCTGGTGTCTCTTTTTTATCGACAAACCTATTTAGCTCTTTCTTCCACCTCCTGAATAGATCTGCCATCCTCTTCAGAGCAAAAGACTTGATTAATTTCTCTTTAATTGGGTTCTCTGGATTATCCTCTGGCGGTAGGGTGAAATTTGACTTCAGCTCAGTCCAAAGATCATTTTTCTGCATATCATTGACATAAGACACCTCAGGGTCTTCTGTAGCCGGCTTAAACCATTGCTGGATGCTTATCGGGATCTTGTCCCTAACCAGAACCCCGCACTGAGCAACAAATGCACTCTTTGTCCGGAGGGGTTCAATAGGTTGGCCGTCGGGCGCGATTGCTGTGATCTCAAGCTTTTCATCCGAGCTCAACTTTTTCTTCGGGCCTCGTCTCTTTACCGAAGTTGTGCTCGATCCGGAGGGCTAGAAAAAAGAACAAAGACTTAATTAATATGTGTACATACCAAAACAATGAATGCATCAATCAGCTAGTCAGCATAGGCTTAACTAATATATATACCTGGCCGGACTCGGTTCGGTCACCGGAGCCGTCATCACGGTCTCCTTCTTGCACCGGCATTGGGTCACCGGCGCCGTCCTCATGTTCTTCTTCTTGCACCGGCATTAGGTCACCGTAGCCAGCTTGTTCACCCTCTCCTTCTAGACCATCGGTATCGTTGAGATAGTACGAGACGGCATCACTTCCTTGTGCGATTATCTCCCTCAACAACGCTTCTTTTGTTGCTTCGTATAGGGCGGTGTCCATAGTTTCTACAAATATTTACAACATGGCAATTATTATTCAAACATGACAGATGGATATATTAGTGCCAAACGTAGAACTAGCTACCTAATCATAGTAAGCTATCGGGAGGGGGTATATATCGACAACGACGACACTACATCTATATATGTCCCTCAACGACCCTCGTTCCCGATAAAAAAAGAGGAAGAAGAAGAAAAAAAAGCGGAGAAGAAAGAATAGAGGAGAAGAACCCTCGAACCCTAGACGACCCTCTTCTTCCTCTCATGTTCGAGAGGATCGCCGAGGGGTCGGGAGGTTGCCTAGTGTCAAAGGAAACCCTAAATAGCTAGCAAGTATCGTGGGTGTGAGATACATGTGGCCTTCGGTGTCGGACACTACATCCACGTCCCACAAGTGACGTGGGCGTCGAAGCCCGCGCCACTTGTGGGATGTGGATGTAATGTCCGACACCGACGGTACATGTATCTCACACCGACGATACTTTCTATTTAGGGTTTCTCCTCTACCACTCGGCGGCCCTCTCGACGACCCTCGTTCCCGATAAAAAAAGAGGAAGAAGAAGAAAAAAAAGAGGAGAAGAAAGAATAGAGGAGAAGAACCCTCGAACCCTCGAACCCTAGACGACCCTCTTCTTCCTCTCATGTTCGAGAGGATCGCCGAGGGGTCGAGAGGTTGCCTAGTGTCAAAGGAAACCCTAAATAGCTAGCAAGTATCGTGGGTGTGAGATACATGTGGCCTTCGGTGTCGGACACTACATCCACGTCCCACAAGTGACGTGGGCGTCGAAGCCCGCGCCACTTGTGGGATGTGGATGTAATGTCCGACACCGACGATACATGTATCTCACACCGACGATACTTTCTATTTAGGGTTTCTCCTCTACCACTCGGCGGCCCTCTCGACGACCCTCGTTCCCGATAAAATAAAGAGGAAGAAGAAGAAGAAAAAAGAAGAGAAGAAAGAATAGAGGAGAAGACTTCCTCTTCTTCCTCTCCTCTTCTTCCCCTTCTTCCTCGCCTCTCTCATGAATGTCCGGCGTTCTCGACCCCCCCCCACGTGTCGAAGAAAAAAAAGAAGAAAAAAGAAGAGAAGAAAGAATAGAGAAGAAGAGAAAATAGAATATATATTCTATTTTTCTCTTCTTCTCCTCTATTCCTTTCTTCTTCTCCTCTTCTTTTTCTTCTTTTTTCTTCTTCTTATTTATTTCTCCTCTTCTTCCTCTCCCCTCTTCTTCTCCTTTCTTCCTCTTCTTATTTCCTTTTTCCTCTCATTCTTTTTCTTCTTCTTCCTTCTTAAAAATACAAGAAGTAGTATTGCCTAATTCATTGTTCATATGAATATACAAACATTTGCATATTTAAATACAATATAACACATATACTATAGCCACATAACATATATGAACAGAAAAATAGACATATACATTGTTCACATACAACATATACATTTTATGAACAGAAAAAATCCTAATTTTTCTAAAAAACAGAAAAAAATAGAAAAAATCCTAATTGTTCACATACACATATACACATATATGAACAGAAAAAATAGACATATACATTAGAAAAAATCTATGAACAGAAAAAAATCCTAATTTTTCTAAAAAACAGAAAAAAATAGAAAAAATCCTAATTGTTCACATACACATATACACATATATGAACAGAAAAAATAGACATATACATTAGAAAAAATCTATGAACAGAAAAAAATCCTAATTTTTCTAAAAAACATACAGAAAAAATAGACATATACATTGTTCACATACACATATACATCACATATGAACAAAAAAATAAATAACAAATAAAAAAACAGAGAAGAGGGAGAAGAAGGCGCGCGGGGGCGGGACGAGGGCGGCGGCTCACAGCGCGGGGGCAGGCGAGGGCGTCGGAGCACGGGGCGGCGACGGCGAGCCCGTAGCAGGGGAGCTCGAGGCGACGGCGGGGGCGGCGAGGGCGCGGCGCGCGGGGGCGGGACGGGGCAGGGGCAGGGCGACGGCGAGCACGGGGCAGGGGCGCGGGGCGACGGCGACGGCGAGCACGGGGCGCGGGGCGACGGCGAGCACGCGCAGCCTGACGGCGTCGTCGGGCGAGCTCGGGCGGCGTCGTCGGGGCGGGGAACTGGCGATGAAATCTGAAAAAACGCCAAGTCTTTGCTTATATAGAAAAGGCATTGGTCCGGTTCGTGGACCAACCTGGACCAATGCCCCCTTTAGTCCCGGTTGGTGCCACCGAACCGGGACCAAAGGCCAATTTTCGGCAGCCCAAAGGGCGGGAAGCGGCGGCCTTTGGTCCCGGTTGGTGGCACCAACCGGGACTAAAGGGGGGCAATGGTCACGGTTGGTGCCACGAACCGTGACCAATGAGCCCTTTAGTCCCGGTTGGTGCCACCAACCGGGACCAATGCCCTTGTGCGCCCCGCGCCCAAAAGTTTAGTCCCACATCGCTAGCTGAAGGGCGCCGATACTGGTTTATAAGCTCTGCTCTGCCTCCCCATTCGAGCTCCTCTCTAATGCAGGCTTTCGGGCCTAAACCTGCTACTGCCTGTGGGCCTATTGGGCCTTCTGCGGGCCTGAATCCTGGCCCATGTAGGGTTTCTAGTCGTATTCAGGCCGTGGAGGCCCAGTAGGTGGCATTTTTTTTTGGTTTTTTCTTTTCTATTTCTACATTTTTTTGGTTTTTTATTTTTTTGTTTCTACTTAAAACTAAATAATTACAGTTTTTTTAGTGATTTCTTTTTGCTTTTAGGTCACAAAAATTATAAACTTTCTGTTAGTGCCATTAGTTTTAAATTTTAAATAGTTTAAATTTGAATTTTTAAAAATTTGTGTGAATCACTAGTTTATGAATAACTTTACTATAAAATTAGAATTTTTTTCTATTTATTTTTTATTTCTACTTAAAACTAAATAATTACAGTTTTTTAGTGATTTCTTTTTGCTTTTAGGTCACAAAATTATAAACTTTCTGTTAGTGCCATTAGTTTTAAATTTTAAATAGTTTAAATTTGAATTTTTAAAAATTTGTGTGAATCACTAGTTTATGAATAACTTTACTATAAATAGAATTTTTTTCTATTTATTTTTTATTCTATTCAAAATATTTGTTTTTTGCTATTTTTTTATTTACTTACAATTAAATACTTATAGTTTGATTTTAGGTCAAAAATTATATTCTTTTTGCTATTGAAGAATATTATAGTTTTATTTTAGTTGATCATAACATAATATTTTAATTGATTGTTTTTATTTTCATAAAAGTTTTGTAGTTCATTCTGTTTGCTATTAATTCATTCTTTGAGCTAAATGACTCTGAAATTGGAAAGCATTTCAAAATGAACTCTGAAAAGGTTGAAAGTTGGCATGGTATCATCATTTCACCCACATAGCATGTTCCAAAAAGTAGAGAGGGTTACGACAAAAACTTGATGCACTTCGTGTACAAAATGGACAATCACTTTCGAAGTATCAAAGTTTCGAACCATAAGACATGAAAGCATTTCAAATGAACTCTGAAAAAGTTGAAAGTTGGGATGGTATCATAATTTCACCCACATAGCATTTGCTTATTGCGGGAGAAAGTCTTCACTTTTTCTTCGCTTGTGTCATTTGCTTATTGCGCCGTAACCATGGATAATCTTCATTGTTTATCAGGATGCTTGGGTCAGCCTTGACATTGAAGGGAGGAATTTCATGAAACTTTCATAATCTTCAGACATGTCTGTCTTGCCGTCCACTCCCAGGATGTCCCTTTTTCCTGAAAGAACTATGTGGCGCTTTGGCTCATCGTATGATGTATTCGCTTCCTTATCTTTTCTTTTTCTCGGTTTGGTAGACATGTCCTTCACATAGATAACCTGTGCCACATCATTGGCTAGGACGAACGGTTCGTCAGTGTACCCAAGATTTTTCAGATCCACTGTTGTCATTCCGTACTGTGGGTCTACCTGTACCCCGCCGCCTAACAGATTGACCCATTTGCACTTAAACAAAGGGACCTTAAAATCAGGTCCGTAGTCAAGTTCCCATATGTCCACTATGTAACCATAATATGTGTCCTTTCCGCTCTCGGTTGCTGCATCAAAGCGGACACCGCTGTTTTGGTTGGTGCTCTTTTGATCTTGGGCGATCGTGTAAAATGTATTCCCATTTATCTCGTATCTTTGTAAGTCAATACAGTCAAAGATGGTCCCCTGGACAACAAGTACAACTCATCACAAACAGTGTTGTCACCTCTGAGACGTGTTTCCAACCAACTGCTGAAAGTCCTGATGTGTTCACATGTAATCCAGTCGTCGCACTGCTCCGGGTGTTGGAGCGCAGACTGTTCTTGTGTTCATCGACATACGGGGTCACCAAGGTAGAGTTCTGTAGAACTGTGTAGTGTGCTTGAGACCAAGAATATCCGTCCCTGCATATTATTGAGTCTCTTCCAAGAGTGCCTTTTCCAGTCAGTCTCCCCTCATACCGCGATTTAGGGAGACCTATCTTCTTAAGGCCAGGAATGAAGTCAACACAAAACCCGATAACATCCTCTGTTTGATGGCCCATGGAGATGCTTCCTTCTGGCCTAGCGCGGTTACGAACATATTTCTTTAGGACTCCCATGAACCTCTCAAAGGGGAACATATTGTGTAGAAATACGGGCCCCAGGATGACAATCTCGTCGACTAGATGAACTAGGACGTGCGTCATGATATTGAAGAAGGATGGTGGGAACACCAGCTCGAAACTGACAAGACATTGCGCCACATCACTCCTTAGCCTTGGTACGATTTCTGGATCGATCACCTTGAGAGATTGCATTGAGGAATGCACATAGCTTCACAATGGCTAATCGGACGTTTTCCGGTAGAAGCCCCCTCAATGCAACCGGAAGCAGTTGCGTCATAATCACGTGGCAGTCATGAGACTTTAGGTTCTGAAACTTTTTCTCTGGCATATTTATTATTCCCTTTATATTCGACGAGAAGCCAGTCGTGACCTTCATACTGAGCAGGCATTCAAAGAAGATTTCTTTCTCTTCTTTCGTAAGAGCGTAGCTGCAGGACCTTTATACTGCTTCGGAGGCATGTCGTCTTTTTCGTGCAAACGTTGCAGGTCCTCTCGTGCCTCAGGTGTATCTTTTGTCTTCCCATACACGCCCAAGAAGCCTAGCAGGTTCACGCAAAGGTTCTTCGTCACGTGCATCACGTCGATTGAGGAGCGGACCTCTAGGTCTTTCCAGTAGGGTAGGTCCCAAAATATAGATTTCTTCTTCCACATGGGTGCGTGTCCCTCAGCGTCATTCGGAACAGCTAGTCCACCGGGACCCTTTCCAAAGATTACATGTAAATCATTGACCATAGCAAGTACGTGATCACCGGTACGCATGGCGGGCTTCTTCCGGTGATCTGCCTCGCCTTTGAAATGCTTGCCTTTCTTTCGACATTGATGGTTGGTCGGAAGAAATCGACGATGGCCCAGGTACACATTCTTCCTGCATTTGTCCAGGTATATACTTTCAGTGTCATCTAAACAGTGCGTCCATGCGTGGTATCCTTTGTTTGTCTGTCCTGAAAGGTTACTGAGAGCGGGCCAACGTTGATGGTCACGAACAGCAACGCCTTAAGGTTAAATTCCTCCTGTCTGTGCTCATCCCACGTACGTACACCGTTTCCATTCCACAGCTGTAAAAGTTCTTCAACTAATGGCCTTAGGTACACATCAATTTCGTTGCCGGGTTGCTTAGGGCCTTGGATGAGAACTGGCATCATAATGAACTTCCTTCATGCACATCCAAGGAGGAAGGTTATACATACATAGAGTCACGGGCCAGGTGCTGTGATTGCTGCTCTGCTCCCCGAAAGGATTAATGCCATCCGCGCTTAAAGCAAACCATACATTCCTTGGGTCCTTTGCAAACTCATCCCAGTACTTTCTCTCGATTTTTCTCCACTGCGACCCGTCAGCGGGTGCTCTCAACTTCCCATCTTTCTTCGGTTCTCACTGTGCCATCGCATCAACTTGGCATGCTCTCGTTTCTGAACAGACGTTTCAACCGTGGTATTATAGGAGCATACCACATCACCTTCGCAGAGAACCCTCTTCCTGGGGGGCTCGTCGTCAACATCACCAGGGTCATCTCGTCTGATCTTATACCGCAATGCACCGCATACCGGGCATGCGTTCAGATCCTTGTATGCACCGCGGTAGAGGATGCAGTCATTAGGGCATGCATGTATCTTCTCCACCTCCAATCCTATAGGGCATACGACCTTCTTTGCTGCGTATGTACTGTCGGGCAATTCGATATCCTTTGGAAGCTTCTTCTTCAATATTTTCAGTAGCTTCTCAAATCCTTTGTCAGCCACAGCATGCTTTGCCTTCCACTGCAGCAATTCCAGTACGGTACCGAGCTTTGTGTTGCCATCTTCGCAATTGGGGTATAACCCTTTTTTATGATCCTCTAACATGAGATTGAACTTCAGCTTCTCCTTTTGACTAATGCATTGCGTCCTTGCATCGACAATGACCCGGCGGAGATCATCATCATCGGGCACATCGTCTGGTTCCTCTTGATCTTCAGCAGCTTCACCCGTTGCAGCATCATTGGGCACATCGTCTGGTTCCTCTTGATCTTCACTAGCTCCCCCCGTTGCAGAATCACCGTATTCAGGGGGCACATAGTTGTCATCGTAGTCTTCTTCTTCGTTGTCTTCCATCATAACCCATATTTCTCCGTGCCTCGTCCAAACATTATAGTGTGGCATGAAACCCTTGTAAAGCAGGTGGGAGTGAAGGATTTTCCGGTTAGAGTAAGACCTCGTATTCCCACATTCAGTGCATGGACAACACATAAAACCATTCTGCTTGTTTGCCTCAGCCGCATCGAGAAACTCATGCACGCCCTTAATGTACTCGCGGGTGTGTCTGTCACCGTACATCCATTGCCGGTTCATCTGCGTGCATTATATATAATTAAGTGTCCAAATTAATAGAAGTTCATCATCACATTAAAACCAAAGTGCATACATAGTTCTCATCTAACAACATATAGCTCTCCAGAGCATCTAATTAATTAAACCATACATTGAAACTATGTAAAACATTTCAATGCGAAAACAAATGCGATCATAATCGCAACCAAGGTAACAATTGATCCAACGGCATAATGATACCAAGCCTCGGTATGAATGGCATATTTTATAATCTTTCTAACCTTCAAGCGCATTGCATCCATCTTGATCTTGTGATCATCGACGACATCCGCAACATGCAACTCCAATATCATCTTCTCCTCCTCAATTTTTTTTATTTTTTCCTTCAACAAATTGTTTTCTTCTTCAACTAAATTTAACCTCTCGACAATAGCGTCGGTTGGCATTTCCGATTCACATACATCCTAGATAAATAAAATCTATGTCACGTTGGTCGGCATAATTTTCATAAACAATAAATGAACCAATAGTTATAAAGATAATATACATACCACATCCGAATCATAGACAGGACGAGGGCCGACGGGGGCGGATACCAAAACCATCGCACTATATAAGATGCAATAATAAATGTAAGAAAATGATACAAGTATCTATCTAAACATACAAGTAAGAATATTTTTCCTTTCAGAAAGAAGATAAGAACAAGAGGCTCACCACGATGGTGTCGGTGATGAGATCGGCGTGGGTGATCGACGGCGGTGAAGACGGGGACGGGGCGTGATGGACCGCTAAATCTAGACAAATCTCGAGGAAAATGGAGCTTGGAGGTCAAGCTTCGAGAGGAGAAAGCTTAAGTAGTGTGGATCGGGCATTCCATCGAACACCTCATGTGCATAGGAGGTGAGCTAGAGCACCACAAAGCCCTCTCCCCCTCGGCCAGAAAAAACAGAGCACTGTGCTCTGCTCTTGCACGAGGGGGTATATATAGGCACCTCATTGGTCCTGGTTGGAGACATGAACCGGGACTAAAGGGGAGCCTTTGGTCCCGGTTCAAGCCACCAACCGGGACCAATGGTGGTGGGCCAGGAGCGAGGTCCATTAGTCCCAGTTCATCCCACCAATCGGGACCAAAAGGTCCAGATGAACCGGGACCAATGGCCCACGTGGCCCGGCCGGCCCCCTGAGCTCACGAACCGGGACCAATGCCCACATTGGTCCCGGTTCTAGACTGAACCGGGACTAATGGGCCGACCCGGCCTGGACCAAAGCCCTGTTTTCTACTAGTGACATGAAACTAATATATGATAGTATGCATTCGGCTAGCCATAGTGAGGGTAACTTAGGTAGTAACTTAACACACCCCAAGACAATTTTGCTTATGTGGCAAGTATTTAATAAGGTGAGAGGTGTTTGAAGTAACATAATATGTTACTGTAACATAGCGCTTCTCGAGGTAAAATGAGTCTATAAGGCAATAAATGAAACAATCTATAACACTAGTATTATGATACTTTGCACTATGAAGGTAGTAACTTAGACTAGTGTCTATGCATGACACTAGTATAAGTTACTCCCCACTATGACCAGCCTTAGGGAGTTCACTACTAGGAAAACGGCTATAGATGAAATGGTCACTAATGACGCACCACACATTAGAATATAGCAATGGCGCACCTGGTGTGCGGTGCGCCATTAGAAGTTTTGAAAAAAAAAATTGTTACTAATGGCGCACCGTGGGTGTGGTGCGCCATTACTAGTTGACATAGTAATGACGCACCACACCCACGGTGCGCCATTAGAAGTTTTGAAAAAAAATAGAAAAAATTTGTTAGTAATGGCGCACCAGTGGACAGTGCAACTAGTAATGGCGCACTGTCCACTGGTGCGCCATTACTAAGTGTTTTTTAAAAAAAATTCAAAAAAAATTTCAAAATTTTTTATATTTTTTTTTCAAAACTAGTAATGGCGCACTATGGGTGTGGTGCGCCATTACTAGTTTAACTACTAATGGCGCACCACCCCACGGTGCGTCATTACTAGTTTGCCCGGCTTCCACCGAATGCACCCCCCTTGGACCGCCTTTTCAGTTTAAAAAAATAAAAAAAGATAAAAATGTCAAAAAAATAAAAGAAAATAAGTTTGCCATGTGATATGTGGTCTAGTTGTTGGGAAAATTTATAAATATAAATTTCGACTTTATTTGCAAAATCTCTCTGGAAATTTGTAAAATGGGTATAACTTTTGCATACGAACTCGGATTAAAAAGTTATATATATGAAAAAGCATCTACTCGAAAAGTTACATCCGAATTTAATTGGGGGAACCCCGTTAAACATTTTCAAAATCCCCAAAAACCTAACAGTACCTAAAGGTAGTGATCTGCTTTATTATACTAACAGATCTCACAAAGTTTTTGTTAAAGTTTTTTGTCGATGAAGTGTTCGAAGAACGAGGAGTTACCAATGTGAGAAGAATAAAGAGAGGCAAGAGCTCAAGCTTGGGGATTCACAAGGCACCCCAAGTAAATATTCTAAGGATACTCAAGTATCTAAGCTTGGGGATGCCCCGGTTGGTATCCCATCTTTCTTCTTCAACAATTATCGGTATACCTTGGTTTTTGTTTCGTTCACTTGATTTGTGTACTTTGTGTTTTTTGTTATTCCTTTATTAACTATGCTAGTATGAGATAGACCTTCATTGATTTATATAATGCTTCATGTGCTTCACTTATATCTTTTAAGTATGATCTTATAGAATTGCTCTTTGTGCTTCACTTAAATCTTTTGAGTATGGTTTTATAGAATGCTTCGTGTTCTTCACTCATAAATTTTGAGCTTGGACATTGGTTAGTTCATATTAATTGTAGAATGCTCCATGAAATTCACTTATATATTTTGGAGTATGAATAATACTATCATCTAAAGCTGGTTTGGAAGAGTGCCAACTTTAGGAACCAGTGATCCCGCTATTCCGAATGAGAAGAATTTTGCTTATGTGGAGAGTAGTAAAATTTCTATGCTCATAGATCATGAAAAGAATGCTTTATGTGATGGTAATATTGTTGAACTCATTCATGATGCTACTGAAAATTATTATGAGGGAGGAATACATGCTTGTAGGAGTGCAATAATATCAAGTTTTCCTCTCTATGTGCTTAAAGTTTTGAAGTTATACTTGTTTTGCCTTCTTATGCTAGTTGATTCTTGTTCCCATAAATTGTGTGCTCACAAAATCCCTAGGCATAGGGAGTGGGTTAGGTTTAAATGTATTAGTCATATTCTTCATGATGCTCTCTTTATGTTCAAGTCTTATCTTTCATGTGAGCATCATTGAAATCATCATGCCTAGATAAAGGCATTAAAGAAAAGCGCTTGTTGGGAGACAACCCAATATTTACCCTTACTGTTTTTTTGTGTTTACATGATGAATCTACTGTATTAATCATGTTTTATAGCTTTTGTTTCAATAAAGTGCCAAGTAAGACCTTTGGGAAGATTTGGGTGAAAGTTAATGTGATCTTGCTGTAAGAAACAGAAACTTTGTGCTCACGAGATTAGCTGCCATTTTTTACAGAAGAGTGCTTTGGTGCTGATTCTTTTTGCAGAAGATTAATAGACAAATTCCTCACGTCCAACAATTTATTTCATAATTGTTTGAGTAGCATAAGTATGGTTAGTGTTCAGATCATTACAGACTGTTCTGTTTCTGACAGATTCTGTTTTCATTGCATAGTTTGCTTATTTTCTAGTTTCTATGACTTATATTTCTCAATATAAATTGTATAAATAATATGGTACAGTAGGCATTGTGTGAGAATAATTATGAGTCTTGTCTTTGACAGTACCAAAGTGAATGGTTTACTCTTTATCATACTAACCTATCTCATGAAGTTCCGTTAAATTTTGTGTGATTGAAGTTTTCAAGCTTTGGGTGAGATATCGATATGAGGAGAATAAGGAGTGGAAAGACCCTAAGCTTGGGGATGCCCGAGGCACCCCAAGGTAATATTCAAGAAAGACTCAAGCGCATAAGCTTGGGGATGCCCGGAAGGCATCCCCTCTTTCGTCTTCAAAACTATCGGTATACCTTACTCGGAGCTATATTTTTATTCTGAAAAACGAAAAGAAAAATTGAAAATTTTTGAAAAAAAAATAAAAAAAATTCTGAAAAAAAATTGAAAAAAAAAATATTACTAATGACGCACTTTTATGTGGTGCGCCATTACTAATGGCGCACCGTGGGCCATACTAATGGCGCACCAGCGGTGCGTCATTAGAATACCAGATTCTAATGGCGCACCTATGGTGCGCCATTAGAAAAAAATTCTAATGGCGTGATACTAGTGGCGCACCGGTAGTGCGCCATTAGTAGCGAAAATAAGTGCGCCACTAGCAGCCCTTTTTCTAGTAGTGGTTGGTATCATACACTAGTATGATATGCATGATACTAGTATATGATACTCCCCATTACAACCAGCATTAACTTTATCATGCTCAACGAAAAGAGTATAAATTTCTTGGTGTTAGAATCATCAAATTTTCAGCGGGTAGAGCTGAGCCATGAATGTACGTACAGTGGGTAGTGCAGTTCACTAGTTCACGGGACGTGAAGAACTCCAAGCAAAAGGAGGGTCCAGAGGAGAGTTCCGTGGATGGATTCAAACGTCGCCATGTGTCCAAGGTGGAAGGCAGCAGCTTTGGCTGCCTACGAACGAACGGATGATTCCATCGCCACCTGTTGCCCTGTTCGAACGAGAAGACGGGGAACAAAAGCATAGATGCTAGCAGTACTCTCCACTGTACACTAATTAGAACGGTGCCATAGCGTCCAGCTCAAAGGTGAAGCTTTCATGACTCGTGAGCAGATTATGAACGCACACTTGTAAATTTATAGCTGGAGAGGATAAGTTTTGGGTGGCCCACGGAAAAGTACAGTGGTACAGCATGTCCTCCAGTTCCATTTTTCTCTGAAAATTCATGCGTGAATTTCCCACCGAGGAAAATTCGAAATGCCTTTTCGGGAGGGAAACATAGCGGAAACTCCCGAGAAGTTCAGTTCAGAACAACTTCTCCCGCAAACCCGACAACTGGATTGCACAAGAAAGTTAAGACGGGAGTGTTGAATTCGATCCAAGGCATCAAGCAGCGTCCCGTGATCGACTTCTTTCGATGACAAGAAAGATTTCAACGCCACTTATCGCAGACTCTCGATTGGGCTTGTCAGTCAGTCAAACTCATAAGCTTAATTAGACGTAACTCACAAGGAACTGATCGCATCTGGGTTTGTCCCCTCTTCACCAAATGCAACCTGCCCTCTTCAGTATGATTCGATTGACTGAAAATATAGATTGACAGTTAGATAGATAAACCACCAAGCAAACCAACCGATCAATTCGCATAGATTGGTCACTTCATCATTCCTGCTAAAATTTATGCACTAATGTGAACCAAAACAGGAAGGCACACACGCACGCAGGGCATGTGTATGCATGCAGCAAGTTCAGTATAAAACATACAACGTTCCTACTAAATGAAACAGTAAGAAACAAGAAATGGAGTTTTAGTTGTAAAGCGCCTAGCTAGCTAATGTCCATGGATAGTACTAGGTAGTAGTAGTGAATTCAAGCTAGACCAGACGGATCACGCCTTCTCTTTGTACGGGTTATCAAGCATCTCACATTCAGTTTTCGTCCATTTTTTTACCCTTCTACTATCCACTAGCAAACCGTCACTGACGCCGACGTCGGCACTTCCACCTTCTTCGGTGACTGTATATCGGCCCATCTGCGGCGCTTCGTGGCAGATGCGAACCAACCCAGGCGGCGCAGGGGCACATCGACCCATTCCTCGGCACCGCGAATCCATATCAGATCATCCGCCGGGGCTTGGTAGCAGATCCGACCAAACTCGGACGGCGCAGGGGCACATCTAAGCATTCCCTAGTGGCACGACTCCGTATCAATCCAGGCCCTTTCGACGACGTCGACCCAGATATCCGCCTAAGTGGGCTGTCATGCTTCACGCTGATGGATTTTATATGTTGATTTGGTGTTACTTACATGCTTATGGATTTGTGTAGGCCGAGTTGATGCTCTATTATTATGGACTTTGTAGACCGATTTGATGCAGTATGATTCGGATTTGTGTAGCATTTACAAAATGAAACTATATATTGTAAATAGGGATGCAAGCGCATCTCGCAAATGCTGATTGGTCATCTTCCGTCGACTTTCTCTCATCGCCATGTTCGTTGCAGTCCGAACAACCATCGGTTCACATTCAGATTGGTTGAATCTTACATAGAGGAACCCTTCGCATACAGGATGGTAAAGGAAGCAAAGAATCACAGGCCACACCGCTTTCGTTCATGGCGCCAAGCGTGAACAGACCGCCGCCCCTCTCGTTCCGTCCCGTCACGTCACCCTATGTGGCACCACAAGTCCGGCTTTGGCACTTGGCATTGGCAGATGGGCACGTCAGATTTGCCAGAGACTTCAAGTCCGACAGGTGGTACGTTGTGTCATCCCTGTTCGGCTAGTACTACGCACGACAGATTTTCCATAGACTCCAAGCTGTGTTGGCGGGTGGTACGTGGCGGCATGGTGTTGCGGGGTACCGGCGGCGACCGCGGCGTGCTCAGTAGTTTGCGAGCAGGGAGGTGGTGGTGTTGGACGTCGTGGCGGCGGCGACAGATGTTCGGACTGGCAAGGATGATGCGGTCGGCGGTTCGATGATGATGGCGGCTTCTAAAACGTATACATGTGGTGTACGCTTTAGGTTTGTTGCATCAGTTGTAGGTTCCGATATGTTATGTGGATGGATGTCAACGACACCTGTTTTAGATATGGGGAATAAGAGCACTCAACATTATCGAGTTTATAGGTGAAAGTGGTGACTTTGAATGGCTTGATGTATGTTCTCGTCAGATCTTTGTCGAATAATTAATAAAAATGATTGCATGCATGATTGATACAAAGGCCGAGGGTTTTAACCTTCTTTTTCTGAAAATAAATAAATAGGGTTGCAAGCGGACATCCCGCAAATCCTGATTGGCCGTCTTCCGCCGACTTTCTCTTGGTCGCCATGTTCGTTGCAGCCTGAGCTAGCATTTGTTCTCACTAGATAATACCCCGCGCGTTGCGGCGGGAATTTGTTGCAGCGTATAGGAGAAGAACCATGGAGTGAAAAATAGTAACAACGAAATATATATTATTTGAACCACTGATAGTATGACATGAAAAGTCAAAAAATAGTATATTGGAGTATATCTGTATTTGCGTAATTACAATATGTCGCTTTATTTTTTTTTATCAAACATCTGTCCCTTTATTGTGGGGAAATCTAAATGCACTACTAACAGGGAGAAACCATATACACTCAAAACATATCCAAAGCTTGGTTCAAGGTATTCCACTAAAAACAAAGCCCAACACAAAAGGCCGGAATCCCCACAAAACTAATGAATGCTTGTTCAGTTATACTATGTACTTTTTTTTGCGGGTACAGTTATCTGTAATTAGGACATGAACAATGCTATACACATGTCAATTTTTGTACCATGGAGCAGATCAAGCCGGCTACACTTAATTAGAGGAAAACTAGAGAACAGCATTCATACCTCGTACAAAGTTCCAATAGTAACTGTCATACGTGCAATAGTTCCGTAAGAATATAAAGCCCTTCAAAACCAAAGAAAAAAAATATCCACAAATCCAGCAGCAACACATCCCTGCATCTTAGAATTTGTACATGCACGACCACGAGCCACATACCAAGGACTAAAAAAGAAGTAGTAAAAAAGAACATGCATAAATATTAAATAGTGGTAGACATCATGCATGGAGAACACATATACTACGTCTCTTCCATCCAATAAAAAAGAATCAAATATATGCATCTAATTCTCCGTCAGATCACGTGATGTCCATGCCTTCAAGGAAACAACGTTGACGTGGAGATCTAAAAAAACAAATAAAAGACAGGAGCGATCTCATCTCCTGCTCCCACATTGGCGACAGATCGAGGAGCTACTCCGACTTGCTCGGCACCGGCCGGCATGTCCTCCGATGGAGCCGCCAAACTACACCTTGTGGCCGGCGCTCTCCTCTTTTTCAGCTACTCCGCGACTTGGAACCAGAGGTTCCAACCAAGCTAGCTAATAATCCGGTGAGATCCGAGGAGCTCGACAGGAAAGGGAGCCCTCACCTTGCCTGTGGTGTTGATGGGGGATGCTGACATGCACTGAGAGGCCGAGTCGACGTCAGGGCCGGCATAGCCCCAGCTGGGTTGAAGCGCTCGACGGGGCTCCCGGACGACGCCAAAGCGCTGGTCTATGGAGGCTTGCTTGTCGTGTGGTATGGAGAATGGCTCGAATAAAGAGGGGAGAGAAGAATCTGGGAGACATCGGTGGAGATTTAATGATGGATCGAAGATGAGGAGATCTATCTACGAAGAGGCAAGAAAACGAAAGGGCAGAGAGATTATACAGTGAAAATAATCAAACATACGGTATTAATTTGTTACACTTGTGAAGGAAACGCATCTTGATATGTCATCATGCATTGTGGAGAGTTTGCCAAGAGTTGCTGACATGGCTTGATGCTGATGTGGACATGCTGCATGTTTAGATAAATTGGTTAGTGGGGATGAACTTCTTAAGTATATAAGATTCGAGTTCGTTGAATCTTAGGCCAACTCCACCGCGCGACCCTATCCTGTCCGGCCCCGTCCGTTTGAGGTAAAATGGACAAAAAAGGCGGCCCAGCGCGCGGGAGCAAACGGACTTTTGTCCGCTTTGTGTCCGCTTTCGACCCATCCCCGGCCCAAACTTGCGCCGGTTTTGGGTGAAACGGACAGCGCGCGGACGGTCGGGACGCGCGCGCTTGTCCTCCCCTGGCCCGCCTGTCGGTGGGAGAAACCAAAAACCCCCCGACGGCCATTTGGCGCCATTTCCCCCAAACCCTCCCACGTCCCTCCCGCCGCCCCCCCCCCCCTCTCTCCCCCGTCCATGGCCGACGCCCCGCCGAGTTCCGGCGGCCTGGCCGTCGACCCGACCGCAAAGGTGAAGAAGAAGACGCCAAGGAAGCCGCGGTCAGAGTACACGCCGGAGGAGATCGCCAAGTTGGACGCGGAATCGGCGAAGAGGAGGGAACGGAGAGCGGCCGTCAAGATGAATGTCGCCGCGGCCAAGTTCGCCGTCCAGCGCGAGGAGCTGGAGGCCGCGCAGCGCAAGGCTGCTGCCGACGAGAAGGAGGACCTCATCAACAAAGCGCACGCCATCCTCATGCTTGGCATGGGCCGTCCGGCGGGATTCCATGCAGCAGCCGTCGGCCCGACGAGCACAGGCTCGTCGGTCGCCCGGCCTACGCACTGCCAGTCGCTGACGTCGCGCGTCGCGCCCATGTCGCCCGGCTTTCCTCCACCCAGGCACGACGGCCAGACCCGTTTCTCGGCGTCACCGAACGTGGGCTTGTCCGCGCCGTCCACACCATGCCCCGCGGCCGTCATCGACCTCAACGTGACGCCTGGGTCCAGCAGCGGTGGGCGGCCTTCCGTCGAGATGCAAAGAAAGCAGGCGCGTGCACCGTTCACGGGCACCATGCCGGCCCCCCGCGTGTTGTTTGACGAAATGCCAACCTCAAGGCCGACGGTGGACGACCCCTTCTACAACCAGTACATGGAGGACGTGATCTTCCAGGGTGGGCATGGCCGTGCCTACGACCCCGATGAGACCCAAAGTCAGGATGGCCGCGCCCAGTACGTGCCCGATGAAGAGGCCGACGACCGTGCTGACTACGACCATGGTGATTCGTGGCATGAAGACGATGACATCTATGTCGAAGGTGAAGATGAAGATGAAGCCAATGATGTTGATATTAGTGGCGCTCCATTGTTCATAGACGAGCTCACCCAAAGAGCGGAAGCACAAAAGAAGCGGAAGAGCATTCGCACCGGTTCATATACACAAGATGAGGACAAGTTGATTTGCCAATGTTGGATGGAGATTAGCCAAGATCCAAGGACCGGCACGCAACAAAAGGGCATTTTTTGGACGAGAGTCCACAAAACATTCCATGAAAGGAAGATGTTTGAGTCCTACCAAATTACAAGCAACTGTGGCATCGGTTCGATTCAAAAAAGATGGTTGTTCATCCAACAAGATTGCAACAAGTATGGTGCCGCATTTGAGAGCGTTGAAGCATGGCCCGTGAGTGGTCTCGACGTTGGAGACATGGTATGCTCTTCTCTTTCTAGCCCTTGCTACGGCCATGAGACTTCGGCCGTGTATATGTTTGCATGTTCACTTGTTGTTGATCATGTGGTGTAGGCATTTCAATCTTTGGAGGCATTCAAGGCCCGGCACAATGACAAGCCATTCACTCTTATGCATTGTTGGACGATCATCAACAATTGCCCTAAGTTCAAGGTCAATACCGTGAACTTCAAAGGAAGAGAGGCAAGAAGACGGCCAAGTTCGTCGGAGGTGGGGATGGCGAGGCGTTGAAGAGGCCGAGGGGCAAGACCAACTCAAAGGTGGACGACATACGTGACGCCTCATCCATGGCCTTGCATGAGACTTTGCATGGCATGATGTCACATAAGGATGTGAGGGACGAGAAGAAGCGGCAAAGCAAGGACGAGCAAATGAAGCAATACCTAGACCTCCAACGACAGAAGCTTGAGATGGAGGAGGCAGCCAAGAAGAGGAAGATAGACATGGAGGAGGCGTCCCGGCAAAGGCAGCTCGACATGGAAGAGGCCGCCCGGCAAAGGCAGCTCGACATCGAGGCCGACAACGTCAAGGCCAGGCAGAGGCAGCTCGACATCGAGGCCACCAATGCCGCCACCAAAGCGAAGGAGGTGGCCCTTGCGATCATGAGCGTGGACTTGTCGAAGATGAGCGACAAAACGAGGGCCTGGTTCGAGGCCAAGCAGAAGGAGATGCTCGACGCCGAAGGCCTGAACTAGGTCGTCCGATCGGCGTGGTCGTTCTTTTTGGAGGCTGGCATGGGTGTCGCCCGCCCGCTGGGCCGCTGGCAGTGTGCCGGCAAAAAAACATTCATTTTGGAGGCCGGCTGTGTTGTCGGCCGCTGGCTGTGTTGCCGGCGAGGACAACTATTTATTTTGAAGGCTGGCTGTGTTGCCGGCGATGGTCGTGTAGTCCGCTGGCTTTGTTGCCGGCGTGATGAACTCGGGTCGTGAACTGGGGCTTCACTAGTGCAGAACCGGGCAATAGCACCGGTTCGTAAGGCCCTTAGTGCCGGTTTAGTAACCGGCACTAAAGGCCCCCCCTTTAGTACCGGTTCAGCATGAACCGGTGCTAAAGGGAAACCACGTGGCACGAGCCAGCTCCGGGGGCCGGGAGCCCTTTAGTACCGGTTGGTAGTACTAAATGTTTGTGGGTTTTTATTTTATTTTTTATATTTCAATCAAATTTGTGTTATCAAATTAATTTAGGATTGTTTTATGTTATAATGAGTTGTAGTCGTCGTCGTCATCATCATCATCGCATATTAATAAATAAATAAACTCTAGCTAGCTAAAAATCATCGTAGTCGTCATTAATTACCACTATTTAATCATCATATATAGTCATTACCGCTAGCTATCTAATCATCACCAACACTGGCTAGCTTAAAGAAGAAACCTTCACTTTGTAACAGAAGCAAAGATATCATCGAGTTCAACATAATCATCACCAACATCGAAGTTCAGGACAATACGGACATGAGAGAGGACAAGTACTAATTAAGAGCATGAACTAGCTACTCCTGCTGCTCCCTCTCAGGTAGAATAGCATAACATGTATAGCTCTTCTGATTCATCATACTGGAGCATGCAGATGAATCTATCTCCTAATCTTGGGTTGCGCTTCAGCTTGCTACCCCCTAGTACTTCTCTGCGATCGTTAACAATTTTGCTCCAATCTTTCACTATTAAGCATTCTTCGCTTTCAGAAATCCTGAATGCACTCATGTGCAATGTAGGATATCTTGGCCGTAAGCTAACCATTGACATGTGACCTTTTGTCTCGATCCACTGAGGCACAACTGTCATCGGAAGTCCCTGTTGAAGAACATCGTATAGTAATTAATATACTAAGCAATGAAAGTTTAGCTTCAAAAATAATGTATGCAAAAGATGCACTAATTAAGGACAAATAGTTAAAATCTTACCATCTTTCGATTATAGATGTGACCGTAGTTCAATACGATCACCATTGGTCGCACGTTTTGAGTACTAACATTTATAAGTTCAGGGAAAAATTTGTCTTGACAGTATTAAGATCCTCAAGCCATGAAACATAATGACTTATCTCCTCGCAGTTTAGTTGAGCCCCGGGGCAGTAGTAGGTCCTGTCTACCAAGCGCCGGACATGTTTGCTTGAACCAAAATAAGCTGACAATATAAATTAGTTGTCAACTATTTTTTAATAAACTGTATCAAAGACATAAACATATGCATGCATGGTTGAGAAAAACTCACATAATGGTAGAACTGGAGGCGTTTGCACATCGACCCAGATGTTTATATTACCTTCAATATCATCTTCCGGACGAATATCAAAGGTGATAACCATATCAGGCTCAAATGCATAAGCCTCGCATAGTGCTTGCAAAGTTTTGCATTCAAAATGGGTGTATGTGTCTCCATTATATAATTTGACGTTGAAAGTATACCCATGCTCCGTCTTCAAGTAAACTCTCTTTACCTCCATATCATCTATAGCACTAAAACCTATCTTATTCAAGACAAAAATTCTTGCATGGCAGGGGATGCGCTAGTAGAATAGTGAAAATTTAAAATTATAAGTTGAAGCAAATGAAGCATAAGTCAGGCTTTAAAATTATAAGTTGAAGCAAATGAAGCATAAGTTTTGCATTCAAATAATAATTTCCGTTGTGACTTATTTTATCCACTTCGAATGTCTCATTCAGCTTGATGCTGAAGCGCCTACCATCAACAAGGAAATTTCTGTCGCATAGGCCGCGCTGGTCTTCACAGTGTTCGCACATAATGAAATCTTTTTCGTCGTCAGATAACATTTCCTATATGTTCATATAAGTGAAACATTAAACACTTATTACTATCTAACATTAATTAATATCTAGCCAATTAAATATATACTAACTATATTCATCTCTAACAATTGACATTACTATATATTTAACTTTTCTATCTAATTCATCTAACATTCGACATTAATCTAACATTTATATAAACTCAAAATATATAAAAACATTAAATAAACAGAAAAACTCGTTAACAAATAATATTTTAATTAGATCATCAAATCTCAGATACGACAATTTTCTTACTAAAAATAAACTAGTTATATTAATTATTCAACTAGTTCAAATCTCAAATACCTAAATAAACTAGTTCGACAATTTTCTTACTAAAAATAAACTAGTTATATTAATTATTCTACTAGTTCAAATCTCATATACCTAAATTAACTAGTTCGACAATTTTCTTACTAAAAATAAACTAGTTATATTAATTATTCAACTAGTTCAAATCTCATATACCTAAATAAACTAGTTCGACAATTTTCTTACTAAACTAGTTCTATTAATTATTCAACTAGTTCAAATCTCACATACCTAGCTAATTAATATCTAATTAAATTTTCTAATAAACAGAAAACAGAAAACAGAAAATAAGTAAAAAAATGTGTGTGTGTGTATGTGTGTGTGTACGTGTGTGTGTATGTGTGTGTATATATGTGTGTGTATCTGTGTACGTATACGTATGTACACTGAAGTGCGCGGCCCCGTACGCAGCCGCCCCGTACGTACGAGCGGGGACGCCGGCGTACGGGGCGGGGGCGGCGGCGTACGTACGGGCCGGGTGCGCGCGCGGCGTGGGTACGCAAGAGCGAGAGAGTGTATACGTACGTACGGGCCGGACCGCGGCGCGATGACGACGGACGGCGGGCGACGACGGGCGGCGGGCGACGGGCGGCGACGACGGGCGCGTCGCGAGAGGTTGGAGACGAAAGAAGTGGGGAGATCTAACTGAATTTTCGTAAGTGTTGTATATATAGGAGAGACCTTTAGTACCGGTTGGAGCCACCAACCGGTACTAAACGCCAACTTTGGCCAGGCCAAGAGGCGGGAAGAGCAGGCCTCTTTAGTACCGGTTGGAGCCACCAACCGGTACTAAAGGCCTCGCGCTGCCACCCCAAAGTTTAGTCCCACCTCGCCGGGCGAAGGGCAGCCGCACTGGTTTATAAACCCAGCCGCGGCTACCTCTTTGAACTCCTCTATATATAGCAGGCTTGTGGGGCTAAATTCTGCGCGCTGCCCGGTGAGTCTGCTAGGCCTTTAAGGCCTGTAATTGCACGCCCGTGGCCTAGCAGGCCCACAAGGCAGCGCCCTAATTTTTTTATAGCTTTTTTCTGCTTTATTTTCTTCTATTTATTTCTGCGTAGTTTTTTGTATAGTTTTTTCTTTTTTGTTATTTTTATTTTCTTCTATTTATTTGTTAGTAGTTTTTCATCTAGTTTGCCAAAATTCAACATTTTCAGAGTTCATTTTGTAGTGGTTTTCAATTTCACGGTCATTTTGTAAACGATTGAAAAATAGCAAATATAATATTTTTTTTTCTTTTCTGCTTTATTTTTTCTTCTATTTATTTCTGAGTAGTTTTTTCTTTTCTGCTATATTTATTTTCTTCTATTTATTTCTGAGTAGTTTTTTTATATAGTTTTTTTCTCTTTTCAGCTATAGTTTTTTTTCTATTCTGGTATTTTTTCTTTTCTGCAAAACTTGATGGTCAAAGTCTGGAGTTATAACCAAAGTTTAAAGAAAAGAAATGCTGACGTGCAATTAGTTTTTGTCATAACAGAAGAAGTCCGGAGTTGTAATAAGTTATTAAAAATAAAAAAGAGGTGCAATGCTCGTTAATTTGCTTAAGCCTTTCGGAATAGTGTAAACTGCACTGCGCATAGCTCCGTGCAGTCTACCATATATTCCTGAAGGCTTGAAGCTAAGCAACGTGAGCATTGAGCCTCTTCTTCATCGTCTCTGCACTCAGGGCTTATAAACCGCTCCTAGTCCCTCTCTCTTCGCGAGGTTGGACTAAAAAACAGCTTACTAAAAAACTGTAGTACTGCTTCATCCATGAACCGGTACTAAAGGCTTGTTAGGGGAGCGAGGTGGGACTAAAAACAGCTTGCCATAACCTCATTAGTACCGGTTCGTGGTACGAACCGGCACTAAATGGTGATGGTGGGGCCATAGCCTGACCGCAGGCTGACACAGCCTCTTTAGTACCGGTTCGTGGCATGAACCGGTACTAAAGGTTCGCCACGAACCGGTACTATTGATCGCCGCCACGAACCGGCACTAATGTGCTTCACGTTTGACTCTTTTCTACTAGTGCTTGGCATTTGAAACGTCCTTTTTTTTAAAATAGACACGGACAGGATGGAGCAAAAGGATGCGGCCGCGCGCTGGGCGCACGGCCACCGCATCCCAAGACAGGCCCGGACACGACCCCAAATCCCTACCCAAAAGGACAAAAACCGAACAAAACGGACGTCTATTTGAGATCGCGCGGTGGAGTTGGCCTTACAGAAAGGATCCTTCACGTACAGAACGGCAAAGAAAGCAAAGAATTAGCGGGCATGCCGCTTTGGCGCATGGGACCAAGCGGGAACAGACCCCCGCCCCTCCTGTCCTGTCACGCCATCCCACGAGTCCAACCCAAGGACAACGAAACTTGGGCGTCGTGTTTTTCTCTTTTTTTCAATAAAAGAGAGCTCCCTCTTCGGTTTTCATTAACAGAAATCACCCCATGGGCGTCGTGTTGGTTTTCGCACTTGGCGCTGGCGAACGGGCACAAGCGTCCGATGCCCACGCCAAGCCTCGAGAGCAAGGACAAAAAGCGGTGCACCTCACCACGTCGTCTTCCCCGTGGGTTTTGGCTGTGCGCTTCGTTGCCATCCGTATCCGTCCAAGCATCGGCGTCGCGGTCAGGGTCGCTAGCTAGCGTGCGCTTAAATGGTGCTTTGTTGGGTTCGAAAACAGTCCGCCGTCTAGATGGGCAGGCAACGCTCCACAAGGTCCAACAAGAGGGGCTCGTGATGGAGGCAGTGACAATCAGGGCCGTGTGAGATGCGTCCAAGGAACCACGGGCAACGTGACAAAGGAGTCGGTCGCAACCCCGCCGCTATCCCTCTGTCTTATTCCTCATTTTCCAGGTTCCTGCTAATCCCTGTCCGTGCTCTCCAACTCTGTAATCTGTTTGTTTGTTCGTTTGTGGCGAGGAGGAGCCTTTGTTTGCACTTCTTGGCTCGTCGCTTCCGCGCCTAGACAAACCCGGTGGGGACTGGGGAGGCCAGCGATAAGCTCGAATTTATTGGGGTTTGAACACTTCTGCAGGTCTTTACAAATGGTCCTGCCTGCCTGCCTGCGTGTACATGTTGCAAACTGCCAAATAGGAATAAATTCGTTCTTTTTTTTGCGGGGAAAATAAATAGGAATAAATTCGTTCTTGGCCGTACATAGTAATACCATACGAGCTCGTACACGGACAGGGAGCCTAACCAGCTACGAGTTGCTGTAAAAGAAGGCGGCGTTCTCTGCACAAACATATTATCAACCCATGGACGCTACTTCCGAGCTCAAATGCTCCTTGATGAATATTAGAATAGTAAATAGTTAAAAAAAACAAAAGAAATATGATTAACTTAAAAACATGTTTGTATGTTTGCAAATTTTATCATAAAAGGTTACGCAAATGTCATTTCATAATGAAAATGGTCGAGCATACAATTTTTTTCAAAATAATTTTTTTTATTTTCTTCTAATTTTTCTGGCGGGGTTCAATTTGAGCGATTCATAACGCACACCACCTTGACGACACATTGCTTGTGCCGGTGCTGGTGGCAGTGGACAGGGACAAGCCATACTTGGATCTCGCCCGGCCAGGTGGTGATGGATGCTTGGGGTGGCTACACGGTCCCGTGTTTCTGACAAAACATGGACCTGGTGGTGGCCCTCGTCGATCCGGATGGGGCAACTAGGTTTGTTCATTTGCGCAACGAACGATGGTTGATTCGAAGTGGGGTTGGGGAGGCAATAGAACGAAGAAACTTTATCCATAGATAATCATATGAAAATCCGAATACTCACCTCTAAGGATGCACACACACGCATCCTATCCTGTTACTGTTTTGTGAGATTGATGGAGTCATCGTAAACGCCTCATTGTTCATCTAATGAACATCATCGGAAAGATCCCGAGGGGGAATAACCACAGGGGATGAAGGGCTATCTAGGTTCTTAAGAAGGAATAACACCCTCAGAGCTAGATGTCCACTCGAGGCCGAAATCACTGTTCTGACCTTGTCAGCGTTTATAGTCACAAACTGAACTCGACGAGAAAGTATTTCGCGATTTGACCTTTTTAGAAACGCCAGGGTCCGCGGCGTTTCCACCCAACATAGAAACGCCGAGCAAGCTAGCGTTTCTGCCCTGGCCCACTGCCAGGCCGAGGACGCGTTGGCTGCTGACGTGGCAGGATGAAAACGCCGACCCAGCTAGCGTTTCTGGAAACGCCATAATCAGTGGCGTTTCTGGTGCAGATATTTTAGGTGGCCGTGGGGCTTTCACCCACCACTCACCACTCACTCTCTTCTCTCCCATTGGCCACTCATCCCCGTCAAAAGGCCACTCCCAAGGTTCTTCCAGAGCAATGGTGAAGTTACGGCCCACAGGGATACGCTCCCACATCCAAATCTGTAGGGCCCAAACAAAACCACCAAGACAAGATTTCGGCTTACTCCTCATACATGCTCCGTCCAACTGCACATTTGTACACACATTAAACAATCACAGGAAAAAATTTCTTTCATATAATGAGAATGCATCAAATTATCATTACCTGACGGTACAAGAAGGCTAGTGCCGCCGACCCCCAACTCCACTTGACATCCCAGTTACGAAGAGGGTCTAAGAACATCCACGAGGTTGTGTCTCCCGTGCCGTCAGGAAACACCACTTGGGTCAAAAGATTCCATAAGTAAGCCCTGGCGTACCTCTCCACAACAGCCGGACTGGCATTCTCTGGGCACTCGTAAAAATGTTCTTGTAGCCACGAGAACAAAACACCAGATGGCTTAGGATCCTTCTTTGTTTCATGAATCCACGGGGGAGATTCAACACCAACCAAACCTGCAACCCTTTGTCGCCACCCCTCAGACCTCACCTTCCCGGTAAGAGCCGTGCCCTCGATCGGAAGACCGGAGATCATCGCAATATCCTCCAAAGTAACGGTCATCTCACCAAGAGCAAGGTGAAAAGAGTGCGTCTCCGGTCTCCAACGGTCCGTAAGGGCGGTAATGGCCGTCGAGTTCAGCCATGGTGGTGTGCCTTTAAAGTTGAGCACAAACTGGAGAAGATCCATTCTTCTAAAATAAGGCTCGTAGCGATGGTCATACCTCAAGGACTCACGTGGGTTGTGGCCTCTCAAACGAAGTACTGGAGGAACCTACAAATAACACACGCACAATTTATATACTTCTCTAAACTACTCACAATATGAGAATCAACAATGTAGATACATAATTACCTCCCCTCTTTCCACTAGCACAGCACGATGCTTCTCCTCGTACTAATCATCAAGGCCGGGATATTTATCCGGCTCAAACATCCTACAAAATAAGGTCAATGGATTTGTTATAATATATGCTTAAAATTATGACCGCATCATATACAAAATCGTGTGAGAACTACTACAAATTATCCCAAAGATACATTACCAACACCAATTCTTTTCAACCTATTTTATCCTAAAGAATCTATCACAACTGATTATTAACAAATAATAGGCTCAACCTAATCCAAAAAATGGTCTCTCTCTAAATCCAATAATAAACAAGTTAACTAAGAATACTTAAACACAAGGAGTATATGTCTTCTTTCTAAACATAATGTAACCAAAATATTCATCAAACAAATCACTAATAACTCATCTTAGGGTTCCACCATGTTTGAAAAAATACATCTACAATAGCCAATCTTGACTGAAAATAAATGGAGGATTGGGAGGAGAATACCTCAAGCAACTCGGGGATGCTCCGATCTCCTCGTTTTGATGATCAAAATAGCAGATCTGGGGAAGATTTGGTGAAGAAGAGAGAGGGGGCGGCCGCCAGTTCGTCCCAGAGTAGGAACTGCTCGACCGGGGGAGTGGGCTGGGTTAGGCCCCAGCGGCCCGCGCGCGTTACTTAATCCTGGTCAGAAACGCCAAGGACATTGGCGTTTCAAGCGTGCCACGTCAGCGAAAACAGCGGGTTCAGACTGACTGTGGCTCAGGTCAGAAACGCTAGCCGCCTCGGCGTTTGCGTGTTGGCTTGAAACGTTATCTTGCTCGGCGTTTCTATATTGGGTGGAAACGCCGCGGACCCTGGCGTTTCTAAAAGGGTCAAATCGCAAAATACTTTCTCGTCGAGTTCAGTTTGTGACTATAAACGCTGACAAAGTCAGAACAGTGATTTCGCTCTCCACTCGACCCCTAGCCACCGATCCACACTACACTATGTCCACCTAAGGATGAACAGAAATCTGCAATTTTTGAAAAAAGATTCAGTAATATACAATGTACCATATTACGAGGTTAAGAGAGAAGTGTATGTAACATACAGTGAGCTCGTGACACGTTTGGAGACTGACATTTTGCGTGCTGAATTTGTTATTGCTGCTCGTGCAAGACACTGATCTTTTTTAAAACTGCGTCGCTCTTCACGGCCTGATCGATGCAAGTACAGCAACTACAGCTAGAACGGTTGAACAATTAATTAAGCACAACTAGGCGACGCCCGCTGGTCAGGTCAACCCGTAGAAAAATCGACCGCATGCATATGTATGGAACAATCCAAATATCCAACCCGAATGCTTCGAAAATCTCCCAGACAAGCAGGCATCGAGCATGGGCAGGCGCTGTACGGCACGCATGGTGTCATGGTGACGAGTCGCAAACGTGTGCGTGAGTTAACTTGCGTGCCTGAGTCCATGCACAAAAAATCAGTGGGAGATCTTCAAATTGTCCCGTGCTTTTCATGGCACGAAAACTCCAGAGGGCAAAGAAGACAAAGATGCTGTACGTAACTCAAAAGGAACTGATGCTGATCTATTACGTGCTCCAGTTTGGATTTAGCCCTTCTTCGCCAAATGCATCCTGCCCTCTTCAGTCAGTGTCCAGGAGTAATATGACTGACGAGAGAGATCGACAGGAGGATGGATAATGCCACCAGACGATCGGCAGATCACACCATGAGTCGTGCTAAAACCTCTGCATTTATCTGAACTAAAACGGGAAGGCCCACGATGAAGAGACGGTAGTAGAGCACATGCATGCATGCCACAAGTTTAATCTAAACAAGACTGATCTTACGTAGAGTGCACGGGAGGAGGAAAGAAAAAAGTACTCATACAAAAGAATCGCACGCCATGCAGCTTTGACGCATGCTACCAAACACGGCCAAATTCACTGTTCTGACCCTTTTATTAAATTTTAGCATGATTTAACATCGTTCCAATTTTTTTTTCAGAGCTGACCCTTTTTCTACCTCTGACCTTTTTTCTATCCCCGTTGTTCGTGGTGGTAGGTTTTCACTGCCTACCGCCAAGGACAATAGCAGTAGGCTTTGGTCAATATCAAAACGGTGCCGGCAGACTGTGCGAAGCCTACCGCCTAATGGCGGTAGCTCGTTGTATGCTACCGCCGGTCAGGGCCGGTCCTGGGGTTTTAGGGGCCCGGGGCGAATCTAAATGTCGGGGCCCCTTAGAGTATGTCGTCGGGACCAACTTTATGGTCATTTCCCTCTCTTTTTGTACAATCTAGGGTTATAACCTTGCACTCGGTGCGGCACATAATTATTTACAAAAATGAGGAGGCACGATTTGAAGTGCTATCAAATACATGACGTGTTTCCAAAAATAAGTGTTACCATATTATGCAAAAATCATAAATTGGTTAACGAGTGTTTGCATCTCTGCGCTACAAAAACATATCCTATCCAATCAGTTTAATCGTAGAAGCATATGTACATTACAATTAGCACCCAAGGTAGTGACTCTTAGACATGGTATGTAATTGGCATTTTCTATATGTTTTCTGCAAGCATCACACAGGGTCCATAAATTAGATATATCCTTAGTAATTGAAAAGTACTCAATAAATCTTATTAAAAATGAAGTCGCAAAAAAATGAAATCAATAATATGCATCGCTAGCAAAACCCAGTCAATCAATTATCAATGCCCTATTATACCGATGAAGACGAAATATTGATTATTGTTTATAATCTATTTTTGATTATCATAGTAAAGTCTCTAGGGTAGGTACCTTCCAAAAAAAATCAGCTTCTAGTCTCTCGGCGTAGGGATCGGTGATGGGGCATCTCCAGATCTCTGGCTGAAGTTTCGCCAGCCATATGTGCGCTGGGTCGTCCGCCGTTGTTCTTGCGGTGACGGCGTGGCGACGACTACCGATCCAGCGAGGGCGTGGCTTGACCCATGAGGCGTAAGGCAAAAACGCATCCGCGGAAGCCGCCGCCATCGTGCCTCGTGGGTGAGGTCGTAACAGATGCGTCGCTCTATGCGCCATCGCTCCCGCTTTCTGAACTAGGCCGTATGATTTTAGCTTCTGTACGCAGTATCTTGGGCCTGCATGGTCGCTTATTTTTCTTTCAATGCACATAGCAGCAGGCCAACGTATAACACACATAAAAACACATCCCTTGTTGGGGGGGCCGTCGTTCCGGTGCCCGGGGCGGCCGCCCCCCCTGCCCCCCTCAGGGCCGGGCCTGCCGCCGGTGATAGTGGCGGTAGGCTTCTAACGATTGCAAGTGCATGTGTGTCGTTGCATGCATGTGTGTTCATACGGAGGCCATTCACTCACACCGTTTGTTGTTGATGTACATGCATGTTCACATGTACGCGCGTAAGTAGCCCCAGTACGCAAGCACTAATGCATGCATAGGCTACATATTTGAATACATACACCGACTGGCCGAACATGCATACGTATCCTAATATCCGCCGCTTTAGAGCAAAAAAAAAAGATAAATACGAGAGATCGATATAAAAAAAGAAAAGTATTAGAGATAGATCTGAGTTTAAACATGAAACTAAGTATACTTACCATATATTAGCTTGTATGTTCTTATTTCATAAATCATTGTTTATCTCAAAAATATTTAGTAATCTCACTATTTGGGTTATCACAAGAATAGTCATTTGAATAATTTAATTCGAGATAAATGAGGATAATTTATTTTGAGATATATGATAATTTTATTGCATGCATAACGTTTGACTATCACTGTACTAGTCACTTGTCTACTTAGCTCCTTAGAAGTTTTTCATGCATAAAGTGTAGAAGAATATTCCTATCCTAATCATTTTTTCCATTTCCTATGTAACAAAAATACTAAGAAGGCTATCAAGTTGTTTGTTGAGTTTCTTTGAACTATTTCTATTTTTACGAAACTCGCTCTCTAGATTTTTGATGAGTTTTAAGTGCAAGTTAGAGCATCTACAGCCGGGCGCCTAAAACACCCGGGTGGGCGGCCCGGTCAATAAAATGTGACATAGACAGAGGGCTTAAAACACCCGGGCTGACCAACACCCCTCATATCCCGTCCAAATATAGGGCGAATATGGGGAGGCCCGGGCGCGACCGGGCGCATCTGGCACGTCGATTTGACAACCGGGTCCGACACGTAATCGCTCGGAAACCAAACGATTCGACGGGCGTCTTCTCCGACGAAGCGATTGTGTTGCGTGTTGGCGCTCCGGTGCGTTGCACAAGGCCCGTAGCCCAGCTATTTAAGGCGGACGTCGGCACTGAAACCCTACCCATCCACATTTGCTTCCCTCCCGCCCGCCGCTGCTACTTTTCAATCTTTGTCCACCTCCACATTTCACTCGCTGACCGCTCGCCGGCCAACCCACAATCAAGTAGTCATGCCACCACGCCGATGGATCAGGAGCTACCCTTATCTAACGCCATAGTGTTGGTTGCAGCTTCTTGAGCAGATCCGGGTAAGACGTGAAGCTCGAATCGCCGCAACCCTATCTCTGGACGCGGTGGATCCAGAGGAGGAGGACACTTCCTGCGGACGCGCACGGTCGCATCCGCGGGCGTTTGTGAGGCCGGATTTGATGTTCGCGGTTGTAGATGCTCTTATATATAAACATTTACATTTTAACCATGGAAGTATATGTAATACTACACATGTAGATTTATAGATTAGCTTCCATGTACATGCATGTCAAAGGTGTTTTTTCTTTCTCAAGTTTGAGTTGCTTAACACATGTGTCAAAGGTGTTTATTTAGTGATTTCTTTTTTGCGGATTTACACACAAGTACTTGCACTTTTTGAAGGCCAAGTCTACAACAAATACATAACCGAATACCCGCACCGGCTGGCCACACACGCATATGTTCCGAATGCCCGTCTATAGAGGAGACAAAAATATACAATGTAACTAGCTGATTAATTTGTTGTTACAGTATGTGTGTGAATATGCGAGTATTCGAGTACATATGCATGTGTGGCCAGCCGGTGTACGTATTTAGATATGTAGACTGTGCATGCATTAGTGCTTACATACTGATGCTACGTGCGTGCAATAACTACATATGAACATACATTCATATCAACAGCAACGCGATGGAGTGCTCTGTATCAACATACATGCATGCAACGACGCGCACACACTTGGAATCGATGGAAGCTTACCGCCACTGTGACTGGCGGTAGGCTACAACGAGCTACTGCCACTCGCTACGGCGGTAGGTTTCGCGCAGTCAGTAGACGCCGTTTGGACGTTGACCAAAGCTTACTGCCATTGACCTTGGCGGTAAGCAGTGAAAACATACCGTTACGGACGACGGTGGTAGAAAAAGGTCATCTGAGAAAGATTTCAAAATAGGGTCAAATCGTGCTAAGGATTGACAAAAGGGTCAAAACAATGAATTTGGCCACCAAACACAAACACAAAAGCTTCTGGATGGGAGCTGGCGCTGGCACCGTGCTCCGGAGTCGCTAGCTTCTGGATGGCGTTTTGTTGGGTTCGGAAACTGAAACGCTCGAACGAGACCAAAAGTGTCCGCCTCGTGACGGAGACAGGAGCAGGTGGAGATTAAAGTTGGGCGCAGCCGCATCCGATGCGTCCAAGCGAGACACCGGCAAAACGACGCCCAGAATCGCGCCCCCGGACAACGGTCCTGTTTGGATACTCTAACTCAGTTAGAGGTTAAAGTTAGATTCTAACTTTAAACTAATCCTAAACTAACTTCAACCAAAAAGCTATTTGGATGATAGGGTTAGATTGATAATAAATATTTTTTTCTTAATCATTTGACTACTTTGTACCATGTTTGAATGGAGGGATAACTTTTTTTACTATGTTTTCTAGTGGGCCTAGAAGAACTAACCCAAATAGGCTCCTTTAGTGTGGGCTAGTTTTTTGGGTGGGTTAGATCCAACTAACCCAAATTAATCCATCATGTTTGAATACTTTTGGGTTATTTGAGCCCTAACTAACTAAAACTAACTATAACTTAGGGATCCAAACAGGGCCAACGGCCGCGACCAAGCACGCCATTGTTTTTCTTGCCTCCGGTCTCTATCAACTGACAAGTCCGAATTTAATTGGGTTTGGACGTGTCTCGTTGCAAGTTGGGATTCCCTCTACTCCCTCGCATGTGTGCAATGCACTTGTTGCAAACTGCCAAAATGAGATCAGTTCATTTCTTATTGACAGCACACACGAGCATCGTGTTTTTAGACAGCATAGTCCAGCCGTTAATGTGGCCAGCACGGCACACATATCTGTTGGCTTCCAGTCACGGGTCGTCGCCGCCATATCCAAATTATCATGACCATCGTCTCTGAGTTTAGTGCAAACCTTTATATGTGCATGGCCTGATGTTTTCTTCGAGAGAAATTTAACCATGCGTGAAAGCTGGGACATGGTAGCTGCAAACTTAACCATGTGTTTGTCCCGACCTGAAGGAGGAATCCACGGCTGGCTTTTGGTTTCCACCAAACGTTCAGTCCACCATGCACAAAGGACAAGTTTGGTTTCCAAAATTCCGGTCGTTGTAATCAGACACCTCACTCGCGCTAGACTTCCCTGGTGAAATGTCTGAAAGCCGGATGCTGGCCGGTAAGACCATGGGAAGATTCAATGACTCGTGCAATCGGGGCATCATAGAAAATAGGGGGATTCCTATGAGAGCTACAACAAGCATATGGTATGAACTTGACTACTTATTTGGTCGTGGAAGACCTGTTACCAAAATTAATTTGTGTTTCGGACCGTCTTGATTCAGCCCTTGCTCACGACCGATCTCCAGTGTCGGTGTCCGTCCAGCTACAAACTCCACACATATATGGAAACCTTTGCTGTCGCCTGCCGGTGTGGGATCCGGCTTGCCTGCTCCCTCCCCATGCTCCCATCCGTGTTCCCACTTCATCCTACGGCTGTTTTTTCTCTTTTTTTCCTTTCTAATTCAATCATCTCCCCTCCTGATTTTAAAGGGATGGGGTCGGGTCTTATTTTGTTCTAATCAAATAATGTCATGTATGCGGGAGCACGGATGGGCGCACGCTGAGGGAGCAGGCAAGTCTCGTCCGCCGGTGTGTGGTGCAGCAACACGCCGGTTAATCAGCTCCACCTACTATGCAAATTTCCACTTGTTCCCTAGGAGATCCTGCACCAAACATGTACTCTTACGTTTGGAAATAGTTTCAATTATCTCTTTCTTCGACAAGTATTTTTAAATGGGAGTATTTATTTTAGTTGATTTATCCAAGATCTCACACGTGTCCATCAGATAAATTCAGATAGGTGCAACTAAATACACGTACACGATAATGCATGGCTTTTTTTTATTCCATGGTGCGTGGCTTTGATGTGTGGTATGAACTCGTGTCCTCGTTTTCTCATGGAAGCGCCCACAGGAAACAAATGTATGTACCTACTACACATGAGGTTTGGTTGGGTGTGGCGTCATTAGGGCCTCCATCGATCCTAGCAAGTTGACAACCTTGGTAAATCTTGAAAATGGTAAGCAAAATGCCCAGCTAGTAGTACTAGGCTACTAGCCACGTTCACTGATGTGCCACCACATTGATGCTTTTTCGGTTACCAAAATCTCGTGTGCTTGACACCTGGTGAATCACAAGCAGGTCTTCAGGAGAGGTCGATCTCTTCTCCAGTACTGTTCTCCGACTCGTCCCGTGTCATTTATGCGAACCACGGCATCCAGCCGAAGCATTTGTTTTTTAGCATCAGTACAGATGCAAACGCTTATATACACGTGCATACAATCATCCTTATGAACGTACACATGCACACCCTACCTTTATGAGCATCTTCGAGAGACTGAGCCGACATACCATCTTGAGATTTCGCCTCATCGTCGATGAGAACGTCTCCTCCCACTGAAAGCGCTTCGCCGAAAATCCTGAAATAAATACAGGAATAGTGCGAGCACCAGGATTTGAACCCTGGTGGGTTGGGGATACTGCTGTCCATCTAACTATCTCAACCACATGTTGATTCGTAGTCGAAGCATTTGTTAGCCAGTTGAACACGCATATACCAGTCCTTTTTTTGCATAGAAAATGCACCTCATTGAGAATAACGATCAACGTTGAACTTTACAGGCAAGACAACTAAATTGACTTGGTTTTCTACGGTTTATTACCAGGCCCCAAGCAAGTTGATGCATGGACGTGTTAGGTAAATCTATAGCTAGTGCATTTCCTGTTCGTTCATGTCACCGTGCGTGCTTTGACCGCTCACGAAGGTCACGAGAGAAGCATGCCGTGATTTTGTGTGTGTGTGTGTGGCACGTTTGGAGTCGACATTTTGGTTGCTGAATTTGTCACTACCACTCGTACGTGCAGGGCACCGATCTTTGTTTAAGCCGCACCGCCCTTCACGGCCCGACAAGTGCAAGTACTGCTCTGGGAGTATTGATCACTCCAGCTCCGTTGAACAATTAATTAGGCACAATTGGCCGGCCACTCACGTTGGTCAAAGCGTAGAAAAATATAAAAAAACGCACTGCCTGCATCCATATATGCAAGAATCCATACTGGATGCTCCAAAAATGTAACAGGCAAAGCCAAGACACTGTTCTTCGCGTTGTCAACATCCGCGAGAGAAAATGCAGGGCAGGTAACCAGCGTGACGAGTGGCAAACGTATGCACTGCGTGTGCGTGCAGGGGGCTCTTGCCCTGAGTTCTCTTTTTGGAAAAACTTTCAATGTAAGTCATGATCAATCATGATAGTTCCAGAAATAGTAAAAATTACACCTTAATCTGTAGACCACTTAGCGACGACTATAGGCGCTGAAGCGCGCCGAAGGCACGCAGTCTTCATCGTCCCTCCCTCCTTGGAGCCGGACAAAACTTGTTGTACTAAGCGGTCGGGAAGTCGCCGTACTAAGACTCTATAAGACGAACGCACCAGAACAACAAACCCCGCCATCAAAGAGAAGCTTAGCGTAAGGATCCAACCTACAGGCTGAATTTGTGCATGAAAATTCATTCGCATATTTTCAAAGCATCTCGTAGTTTTCTTGACACATAAATTTCCAAGGCCTAAGTAAAGGCTAGAGACAAGATGACACCCCACTTATCAAGGCATCTGGCTATCTCTAATCCGCAAGTCATGGATAATCTGCTTTACGTATTTCAAAAGGAACTGATCTGTTACGTACTACCATTTGGATTTATGTCGTGAAAATCTCGTGAACCAACATATGGTGGGATGGTTAGGAGGACAGTGGTATCCCCGTCAGAGTTCAAGTTTTGGACCTGGCAATGATGCTCGCATTATTTCTGAATTTATTTCAGACTTCCGGCATGTTCGTTCAGTGGGAGGAGACGTTCCCGTCGCTGTGCAGGGGCGAATCCACGTACAAGGTTGTGGGGGCGAATGCCCCCACTCATTTTTTCAGCCTACTTGTACTAGGCCCCACTCAGCCCAAGGTATTTGCCCCCACTCTCTAATTTTCTTTTGTATGTTTAAAGCCCACTATGAGAAATAGATATGTTATTAGCCCAGCAGCCATCCTTTGAGAGTACGATCAGGCCTCATGCATTCGATCAGGTGGTTCCTGATTCGCTGGAAACGTATTGACTTCTTCGGGAGTTTCAGATGTGTTCGTCGTCTGTGCTCCCATGAGGCCGTGACGCCTTGACGAGTCGAAGCCGCCATGCCGCCGCCTGCGGTTATAAACTGCACATACACACCTCGCCTCCGGCGATCAACTTCGATCTGCACTGCGCACCCCGGCCGGCCGGCTCACGCCATCCCAAGGAAGAAGTTGTACTGATCAATCATTCAATCAAGGTAAGCCCTAGGTTTAGTTCTCTCTTTATTAGGTTGATTGAATCTAGGTTCCCGTAATAGTTCCATATGAATAAGTTTGAGGACGTGGGAGTAGAATAAAATATATGTAATATTCTTCCTTCATTTATCTCGATTTATTTAATGTTCAACTATTTGACAATGACAAGAAAGCTGATGAAGAGATTTTTCGCAAAATTCACAACTGGTATGATGCCTGAAATAGTCAATCTGAACAAGCTTACTCGACATCCATCTAATAGGAAGTGACTTGCAGATTTTACAGAATACGATCAGGAAATGTTGGATAATATTCCTAATGAGGTGATAGTTGAACGCTTCCATGCATGCGAAAAATCGTCTTGGGCTCGTGGCATGCAACGGAAGTAGGTAATGTGCTCAAGCTTTTCTTCTTATCTATCATTGATTCAATGCTCTCTATATTTAAACATGTTTCTTCTTCGTGCAGCTTGAAGGCTGGAAATCATGGACATATACAAACAAAAAGGAACAACATATTCATATTTCTCAAGCTATTATGGTTTAAGTGGTTAATTTACTTTTACTTTGGCAGTGAACTTGTCATAATTATGCGTGTGATGACATATCTTACTAGAAAGTATGTGATTTTGCTTCTTACAAACTATATCTATGCTTGTGTGTTTTAAATAATCTAGTCATTATAGTCCGTATACATGTTTATATCTTTGCCCCCTCTCGATTTTCATCCTGGCTCCGCCCGTGAAGCTGTGAGGCGTCTATGCTGATTTCATCAAATCTCAAGATGTTATGTGAGCTCAGCATCTCGAAGGTGCTCATACGGGTAGGGTGTCCGTGCATGCATTCATAGAAGATTAGTATATACTCATGTATATGAGCGACTTTGATTGCATGGTGTTCAAAAAGTTTGAATTTAGGTCTTTTTGGCCAAATGCAGACTGCTCCCTTCAGTCTCCAGTAATAATACAATTAATGGGAGAGATCGACCGGTAGATGGATAACGACACCAAATGATCCAATCGATAGGCAAATCACTTCTTCAGCCTTGCTAAAATCTCGGCATTAATTTGAACTAAAACAGGAAGGCACGCTCGGAATTTGATACACCACATGCATGCATGCATGCATGCATGCAGAAAGTATAATCTTAACGAAACTGTGAATCTTGCGTAGAGTGCACGGGAGGGAGGGAGAGAGTTTGAAAGAAGACTCATACTGAAGAATCGCACGCCATGCCGCTTTGACGCATGCTGCCAAACACAAACACAAAAGAAAAGAGATGATCCCATTCCACCACGCCACGCCATAGGTAGCTCCAACTGGGACGCGGACAAGCACCATGCTTGTCCTTCGCATTTGGCGCTGGCGCTTGCGCATATAGCAGCCAGGAGAGATCGGGCAGAGAAACAGACGTACGTGGCCTCAAAAGTCTAGCCCGTGCCACGCTCTCTCATCCCATCCCCGAGCGAAGGCAAAGACAAGCAGCAAATCACCTCAAATCCGTTGTTTTGCCCCGTGGTTTTTGGTTGGGAGCTGGTGCTGGATGGATGGTGTTCGTCCAAATCGGACAGGCTTGGGGGTCGCTAGCTTCTGGATGGCGTTTTGTTGGGTTCAGAAAGAAACCGACCTGCTCCCAGGTGGCAACCATCGAACGACACCAAAAGCGTCAGCCTCGTGATGGAGACACCAGCAGGTGGTGCCATTGCCGGTGACGGAATCCAAAGGACCCTGCGATGCGTCCAAGGAGCCGACGCCCAAAAGCTTGCTTGGCGACAAGGCCAAGCATGGCGTGGTGGCCGCTGTCCGTTTGTTCCCACTCCCCTTTCGACCATGCCACGGGCCGTGCATTTTCCTGCTCCCTCCCTGACTCTGCGCTTTGTTTCTTTGTACGCTTCTCTCGTCCTCTTGCTTAGCCGGACAAGTTGGAGTGGGGTGGCCGGCGATGAGTCCAAATTTATTAGGTTTGGACGCTCTTGGAGCTGTGTTTGGTTACAAATTAAGACCCTGTCACGTCTGCTATCCATCATCACCTGCGTGCAGTGCACTTGCTGCAAACTGCCAAAAGGAAAATCAATTAGTTATTGGCCGCACGCAGCAGCACCGTATTTAGCAGGACCCTGGCTAGCTTGTGAGGAGTTGCCGCAAAATGTGGCATGCACTGCAAAAAAGAATTTGAGTATCCGGCTACGATCCGACTACTAGTTTGTTTTTCTCGGATTTCTTATTCAACTTGCGTGCCATGTCCCCTCCTCTTTTCGTCGGCTAGCAATATACGCAAGGAAACAACAGAAAGTCTATGTCGCTGGTCGAATCTGGTGGATCACCTACGTACCTGCTCCAACCGTTCATGTAGTCCAACCGTTCATGTAGTCGGTACGACACCCATATCTGTTGGCTTCCTGTCACGGGTCGCCGCCAGTATCATGGTGCACACATGCTCCAAATTAGCATGACTGTCGATCGCTTCAGAGTTTAGTGCAGACCATTCGAGATCTCTCGAGTTCCCAGCTGTAACTCATGCATTTGTCGAAGCAAACAGAACTGAAAATGCCGAGTTGTTTGAGTTAGGATGTGTTTGGTTAGTGGCCTAGGGTACCTGCCTGGAAAAATAAGGAGCCTGGTTTGAGCCTGGTACCTTCGGTGCTTCCTGCCAGGTGAGGCGAGCCTGGACTAATGCTGTTTTGTTTTTGGCCTGGCCTGAGAAAGTATGTATTAAACAATTACTAGTTTGTAATATACCTAAAAGGACAGCAAGTCTCAAGGAAACGCAGCTGATTAGTACATGTTTGAGCGCCTGGTCGAGGCTAAGTGGCATGCCTGGGTTATATACCAGGCTAAGTAAGCTGTCACATCAAAGGGCTAGGCTAGCACTCATTTCTCGAGGGCAGCAACCAAACACCACCCAGGCACACTTCAGGCAAGCTTCAGGCCAAGCGTGATACACTGTGGACACGATCCAAACTGACCCTTAGAAAACGGTAGCTACAAACTGAACATTATTTTTGTAGGAACACATGTTTCTCAAGTGGAAAATTCAGGGCCGGCTTTCGTTTCGTTGAAACTTTGGTAGAGCGTGTCTGCCTACCGTCTGCACAAGGGACAAGTTGTGCTTCCAAAATTCAGGTCGTTGTAATCAGACACCTCACTCGATCTAGACTTTCCTGGTGAATAGATTGAATCCCGTTCTCACAGATGTAGGACCAAGGGAAGATTCAATGCATCTCGTACAGTTTGGGGCACGGAGAAAGAGAAGATTACTAGGAGAGCAACGACAAAGCATCCATACATAAACTTGACTGCCTTTTTGGGTGGTGGAAAGGAACGGCCGGTTATTAGCCGTCCCTTTTCTATGCGAGAATTATTGTTTGGATATTGGCCAACACATGCGTATATAAACAGTTTCTAACGCCAACAGTGTCATTGCTGTATGGCCACGGAAGGATGACTCAACATCTCCAAGTTGCTAAAATCATTGTGTTTTGGACAGTCTTTTTAACCACCCGCCTAATGTCGATCAGCCTTCTCATTTGCTCACACACGGAGTCATTACGGGGTGGAGCCACATGGCAATTTACAGTTGGCCATGGGTGGGAAAGTCGGCCCACCCCCCTGAATGGTTTAGTTTGTTTGAATATGCCCGTAAAAGCTCCCTAATGATGCGTGAGTCTAGCATTTTTGCGGATCACCATGCTCACCACCAATCTCGTCGCATCGCACGCAACAAACTTGACACACACATCTACGGACTAGTAGATCTTTGATGTCGACTGTCGGTGTGCTGGTATGGCGAGCGGTTAATCAGCGCCATCTACTACAGAAATTTCAGCTTGGTTCGTAGCCGATCGTGGCACCAACCGCCATATATGGCTTTTGAGTTGGTCTATCGCTGATCATGCACGTGTCCGTCACATAAATTCAGGCAAATGTAGGCAGATCTGATGCTTGGCTGGGCATTTTCTCAGCAAACAAATACCAAAGCTAACAATGTGTCACGTTTTCCCAATCGAGATCACACAGAAAACAAAAAAGATGGTGCATCACAAGCAGATCTTCACAAGAGGTCGATCATGTCCAATTCTCTGTGTATAGCATTCCAACTAGCTAGGCTGGTCAGTGGCTGATGACCTACACGACAGTGACTCGTGGTAGCGAAATTTGGCTTTTGCGATAGTGGCCATTGCATCGATATCGCTCGTAACGTAAGGGTTGCTTGGAGGATGTTATCTATTCTTGTGTTAGATTCAGATTTGTTCTGTTCATACAAAAACAAAATCATATTTGTTGGATTTCACCTCCTTGGTACCCTATTCCGTGTAGTTTATGCATGCGATGACTTTACTACGGCATGGCTGTCGCCTTCGTGGTATGAATGTGATACGGCCGGCTCTATAAAATGTACCAAGTGTTGATCTCCCTGTTGTTTCCGGCGAACCAGACATGGCCATGATAGCTTAGTAATCAGCTTCCGTCCGCACAACCATTTGTTAACCAGTTGAACACGCATATACTAGTCCGGTTTTCTCGTTGAAAATGAACCTCATTGAGATTACCGATCGACGTTGACCTTTACGGGCAAGACGACAGAATTAATACTTTTGGTTTTCTATTGTTTATTACACTAGTAGAAAAAGGGGCTATGGTCCAGGCCGCCTCAGCCCATTAGTCCCGGTTCAGTCTAGAACCGGGACCAATGTGGACATTGGTCCCGGTTCGTGAGCCCAGGGGGCGGCCGGGCCACGTGGGCCATTGGTCCCGGTTCGTCTGGACCTTTTGGTCCCGGTTGGTGGGATGAACCGGGACCAAAGGGCCTCCCTCCTGGCCCACCACCATTGGTCCCGGTTGGTGGCATGAACCGAGACCAAAGGCTCCCCTTTAGTCCCGGTTCGCCTTTGGTCCCGGTTCATGCCACGAACCGGGACCAATAAATTGCCTATATATACCCCCCCCCCCCCCCCCCCCCCCCCGCGCAAGAGCAGAGCACAGTGCTCTGTTTTTTTTGGCCGAGGGGGAGAGGGCTTTGTGGTGCTCTAGCTCACCTCCTATGCACATGAGGTGTTCGATGGAATGCCCGTGCCACACTACTTAAGCTTTCTCCTCTCGAAGCTCGACCTCCAAGCTCCATTTTCCTCGAGATTTGTCTAGATTTAGCGGTCCGTCACGCCCCGTCCCCGTCTTCACCGCCGTCGATCACCCGCGCCGATCTCATCACCGACACCACCGTGGTGAGCCTCTTGTTCTTATCTTCTTTCTGAAAGAAAAAATATTCTTACTTGTATGTTTAGATAGATACTTGTATCATTTTCTTACATTTTTTATTGCATCTTATATAGTGCGATGGTTTTTGTATCCGCCCCCGTCGGCCCTCGTCCTGTCTATGATTCGGATTTGGTATGTATATTATCTTTATAACTATTAGTTCATTTATTGTTTATGAAAATTATGCCGATCAACGTGACATAGATTTTATTTATCTAGGATGTATGTGAATCCAACCGACCTTGTCGAGAGGTTAAATTTAGTTGAAGAAGAAAACAATTTGTTGAAGGAAAAAATAAAAAAAATGAGGAGGAGAAGATGATATTGGAGTTGCATGTTGCGGATGTCGTCGATGATCACAAGATCAAGATGGATGCAATGCGCTTGAAGATTAGAAAGATTAGAAAATATGCCATTCATACCGAGGCTTGGTATCATTATGCCGTTGGATCAATTGTTACCTTGGTTGCGATTATGATCGCATTTGTTTTCGCATTGAAATGTTTTACATAGTTTCAATGTATGGTTTAATTAATTAGATGCTCTGGAGAGCTATATGTTGTTAGATGAGAACTATGTATGCACTTTGGTTTTAATGTGATGATGAACTTCTATTTAATTTGGACACTTAATTATATATAATGCACGCAGATGAACCGGCAATGGATGTACGGTGACAGACACACCCGCGAGTACATTAAGGGCGTGCATGAGTTTCTCGATGCGGCTGAGGCAAACAAGCAGAATGGTTTTATGTGTTGTCCATGCACTGAATGTGGGAATACGAGGTCTTACTCTAACCAGAAAATCCTTCACTCCCACCTGCTTTACAAGGGTTTCATGCCACACTATAATGTTTGGACGAGGCACGGAGAAATAGGGGTTATGATGGAAGATGGCGAAGAAGAAGAGTACGATGACAACTATGTGCCTCCTGAATACGGTGATGCTGCAACGGGGGGAGCTGGTGAAGATCAAGAGGAACCAGACGATGATGTGCCCAATGATGCTGCCACGGGTGAAGCTGCTGAAGATCAAGAGGAACCAGACGATGTGCCTGATGATGATGATCTCCGCCGGGTCATTGTCGATGCAAGGACGCAATGCATTAGTCAAAAGGAGAAGTTGAAGTTCGATCGCATGTTAGAGGATCACAAAAAAGGGTTATACCCCAATTGCGAAGATGGCAACACAAAGCTCGGTACCGTACTGGAATTGCTGCAGTGGAAGGCAGAGAATGTTGTGGCTGACAAAGGATTTGAGAAGCTACTGAAAATATTGAAGAAGAAGCTTCCAAAGGATAACGAATTGCCCGACAGTACATACGCAGCAAAGAAGGTCGTATGCCCTCTAGGATTGGAGGTGGAGAAGATACATGCATGCCCTAATGACTGCATCCTCTACCGCGGTGCATACAAGGATCTGAACGCATGCCCGGTATGCGGTGCATTGCGGTATAAATCAGACGAGATGACCCTGGTGATGTTGACGGCGAGCCCCCCAGGAAGAGAGGTTCCTGCGAAGGTGATGTGGTATGCTCCTATAATACCACGGTTGAAACGTCTGTTCAAAAACAAAGAGCATGCCAAGTTGATGCGATGGCATAGTGAGAACCGAAAGAAAGATGGGAAGTTGAGAGCACCCGCTGACGGGTCGTAGTGGAGAAAAATCGAGAGAAAGTACTGGGATGAGTTTGCAAAGGACCCAAGGAATGTATGGTTTGCTTTAAGCGCGGATGGCATTAATCCTTTTGGGGAGCAGAGCAGCAATCACAGCACCTGGCCCGTGACTCTATGTATGTATAACCTTCCTCCTTGGATGTGCATGAAGCGGAAGTTCATTATGATGCCAGTTCTCATCCAAGGCCCTAAGCAACCCGGCAACGAAATTGAATTGTACCTAAGGCCATTAGTTGAAGAACTTTTACAGCTGTGGAATGAAAACGGTGTACGTATGTGGGATGAGCACAGACAGGAGGAATTTAACCTTAAGGCGTTGCTATTCGTGACCATCAACGATTGGCCCGCTCTCAGTAACCTTTCAGGACAGACAAACAAAGGATACCACGCATGCACGCACTGTTTAGATGACACTGAAAGTATATACCTGGACAAATGCAGGAAGAATGTGTACTTGGGCCATCGTCGATTTCTTCCGACCAACCATCAATGTCGAAAGAAAGGCAAGCATTTCAAAGGCGAGGCAGATCACCGGAAGAAGCCCGCCATGTGCACCGGTGATCACGTGCTTGCTATGGTCAATGATTTACACTACGTAATCTTTGGAAAGGGTCCCGGTGGACTAGCTGTTCCGAATGACGCTGAGGGACACGCACCCATGTGGAAGAAGAAATCTATATTTTGGGACCTACCCTACTGGAAAGACCTAGAGGTCCGCTCCTCAATCGACGTGATGCATGTGACGAAGAACCTTTGCGTGAACCTGCTAGGCTTCTTGGGCGTGTATGGGAAGACAAAAGATACACCTGAGGCACGGGAGGACCTGCAACGTTTGCACGAAAAAGATGGCATACCTCCGAAGCAGTATAAAGGTCCTGCCAGCTACGCTCTTACGAAAGAAGAGAAAGAAATCTTCTTTGAATGCCTGCTCAGTATGAAGGTCACGACTGGCTTCTCGTCGAATATAAAGGGAGTAATAAATATGCCAGAGAAAAAGTTTCAGAACCTAAAGTCTCATGACTGCCACGTGATTATGACACAACTGCTTCCGGTTGCATTGATGGGGCTTCTACCGGAAAACGTCCGATTAGCCATTGTGAAGCTATGTGCATTCCTCAATGCAATCTCTCAGAAGGTGATCGATCCAGAAATCGTACCAAGGCTAAGGAGTGATGTGGCGCAATGTCTTGTCAGTTTCGAGCTGGTGTTCCCACCATCTTTCTTCAATATCATGACGCACATCCTAGTTCATCTAGTCGACGAGATTGTCATCCTGGGGCCCGTATTTCTACACAATATGTTCCCCTTTGAGAGGTTCATGGGAGTCCTAAAGAAATATGTCCGTAATCGCGCTAGGCCAGAAGGAAGCATCTCCATGGGCCATCAAACAGAGGATGTTATCGGGTTTTGTGTTGACTTCATTCCTGGCCTTAACAAGATAGGTCTCCCTAAATCGCGGTATGAGGGGAGGCTGACTGGAAAAGGCACTCTTGGAAGAGACTCAATAATATGCAGGGACGGATATTCTTGGTCTCAAGCACACTACACAGTTCTACATAACTCTACCTTGGTGACCCCGTATGTCGATGAACACAAGAACAGTCTGCGCTCCAAACACCCGGAGTAGTGCGACGACTGGATTACATGTGAACACATCAGGACTTTCAGCAGTTGGTTGGAAACACGTCTCAGAGGTGACAACACTGTTTGTGATGAGTTGTACTTGTTGTCCAGGGGACCATCTTTGACTGTATTGACTTACAAAGGATACGAGATAAATGGGAATACATTTTACACGATCGCCCAAGATCAAAAGAGCACCAACCAAAACAGCGGTGTCCGCTTTGATGCAGCAACCGAGAGCAGAAACGATACATATTATGGTTACATAGTGGACATATGAGAACTTGACTACGGACCTAATTTTAAGGTCCCTTTGTTTAAGTGCAAATGGGTCAATCTGTTAGGCGGCGGGGTACAGGTAGACCCAGAGTACGGAATGACAACAGTGGATCTGAAAAATCTTGGGTACACTGACGAACCATTCGTCCTAGCCAATGATGTGGCACAGGTTATCTATGTGAAGGACATGTCTACCAAACCGAGAAAAAGAAAAGATAAGGAAGCGAATACATCATACGATGAGCCAAAGTGCCACATAGTTCTTTCAGGAAAAAGGGACATCCTGGGAGTGGACAGCAAGACAGACATGTCCGAAGATTATGAAAAGTTGCATGAAATTCCTCCCTTCAATGTCAAGGCTGACCCAAGCATCCTGATAAACAATGAAGATTATCCATGGTTACGGCGCAATAAGCAAATGACACAAGCGAAGAAAAAGTGAAGACTTTCTCCCGTAACTTTGTAACACACGAACATGCTTTCAACTTTTTCAGAGTTCATTTGAAATGCTTTCATGTCTTATGGTTCGGCCCTCGTAATACCATGACCATTAGTCCCTGGCCCATGCCAACTTTCAAATTTCAACTTTCTAAAACTAATGACACTAACAGAAAGTTTATAATTTTGCTCCTCGCCCCTGGCCCATGACCATTAGTCCCGGTTTGTGCCACAAACTGGGACTAAAGGGTTGGTCCTCGTTGCGGGCCGAGTTTAGTCCCACCTCGCCAACCGAAGGGGGCTCACACCGGTTTATAAGCCCTTCCCTCTCTGCCTTGTTGAGCTCCTCTCAAAGTGAAAATAGATGCCCTAATAGAGAAAAGTTTAACCTAAATTCATAGTGAATTTCTCTGAAATTCATAGAAATTTACTAGGAATTTAGGTTGAATTTTCTCTATAAGCGCATCTATTCTCATTTTTTAGTAAGTTAATCACAAACTTGTGATTCAAACAATTTTCAAAGAATCCAAATTTTAACTATTCAAATTTGAAAACTAATGGCACTAACAGAAAGTTTATAATTTTTCTAAAACTAATGGCACTAACAGAAAGTTTATAATTTTGCTAACCTAAAAGCAAACAGAATTAGAAATTAAAGCAAAAAACAAAAGAAAATAAATAATGCAAAAAACAAATCAAAAAAACAGGAAAATACGATTTTTATAGTAAAGTTAATCACAAAATAAAATAAATAAAGCAACAAAGAAAACAAAAAACTAAAAAAGTGTTTTCAAATTTGAAAACTAATGGCACTAATAGAAAGTTTATAATTTTTCTGAAAACTAATGGCACTAATAGAAAGTTTATAATTTTTCTAAAACTAATGGCACTAACAGAAAGTTTATAATTTTGCTAACCTAAAAGCAAACAGAATTAAAAATTAAAGCAAAAAACAAAAGAAAATAAATAATGCAAAAAACAAATCAAAAAAAAGGAAAAAACTATTTTTGTAGTAAAGTTAATCACAAAATAAAATAAATAAAGCAACAAACAAAACAAAAAAACTAAAAAAGTGTTTTCAAATTTGAAAACTAATGGCACTAACAGAAAGTTTATAATTTTTCTAAAACTAATGGCACTAACAGAAAGTTTATAATTTTGCTAACCTAAAAGTAAACAGAATTAAAAATTAAAGCAAAAAACAAAAGAAAATAAATAATGCAAAAAAAAAATCAAAAAAATAGGAAAAACTATTTTTATAGTAAATTTAACCACAAAATAAAATAAATAAAGCAACAAAGAAAACAAAAAAACAAAAAAATTATTTTCAAATTTGAAAACTAATGGCATTAACAAAAAGTTTATAATTTTTCTAAAACTAAAAGCATAAAGAATTAAAAAATAAAGCAAAAAACAAAAGAAAATAAATAAAGCAACAAAAAAACAAAAAATGCCACCTACTGGGCCACCACGGCCTGAATACGACTAGAAACCCTACCATGGGCCAGGATTCAGGCCCGCAGCAGGCCCAGTAGGCCCACAGGCATTGCGGTGACAGATTAGGCCCGAAAGCATGCAGTTGAGAGGAGCTCGGGAGGGTGGGCGCAGCAGCGCTTATAAACCACTCCCGAGCCCTCTCAACTAGCGAGGTGGGACTAAACTTTTGGGCGCGGGGCAGCACAAGGCCATTGGTCCCGGTTGGTGGCACCAACCGGGAGTAAAGGGGGCATTGGTCACGGTTCGTGGAACCAACCGTGACCAATGCCCCCCTTTAGTCCCGGTTGGTGCCACCAACCGGGACCATAGGCCTCTCCTTCCCGCCCTTTCGGCTGCTGAAAAGAGACCTATGGTCCCGGTTGGTGGCACCAACCGGGACCAAAGGGGGGCATTGGTCACGGTTCGTGCCACGTACCGGGACCATTGCTCTGGGTATATAAGGTAGCACTTGTGAAAATTTCGCCAACCGCTCCCATTCGCCCCCGACGCCCCCAGGCCGTTCGTCGTCGTCGTCGCCGCCCCGAGCCCGTCGTCGCCCGCTCCCCGTCGCCGTCGCCCCGCGCCGCCGCAGGCCTTGTCCCCGTCGCTGCTTGCGCCGTCGCCGGCCTCCTCCTCATCGCTGCGTGCGCCATCTCCGGCCCCCTCCCCGTCGCCCCGCGCCGCGTCGCCGGCCTCCCCTGCGCCGTCGCTGGCCTCCTCCCCGTCGTGCCCCCAGTGAGCTCCCCCCTTCCCATCGATCCCTGTCGCTCTGACCATCGCCGCCGCCGCCGCTCCTCTCTGTGTGTGATGTATATGCTCATATGTATTTGGATTTGGCTATGTATGTATGTATATGCTCATATGTATGTATGTATGTATATGCTCTCTGTATATGGATTTGGCTATGTATATGCTCTCTGTATATGCTCATATGTATGTATGTTCATATAGCATTTTTTCTATATATGAACTATTTTTTTGTTCATGGATATATGCTAAAGAAAACGAGGGGGGTGATAGATGATGATGAGGGGTCGAGAGTGGGACGAGAGGTCGAGAGGTGTCGAGGGGAGAAAAAAAATGTTATCAGGGACGAGGGTCGTCGAGGGGTCGAGAGAGGGACGAGGGGTCGAGAGAACTAAATAACAAGAAGAAGAGGAGAGGAAGAAGAGGAGAAATAAATAAGAAGAAGAAAAAAGAAGAAAAAGAAGAGGAGAAGAAGAAAGGAATAGTGGAGAAGAAGAGAAAATAGAATATATTCTATTTTCTCTTCTTCTCCACTATTCCTTTCTTCTTCTCCTCTTTTTTTCTTCTTTTTTTCTTCGATCTTCTCCTCTTTCTTCTTCTTCTTCTTCTTCTTCTTCTTCTTCTTCTTCTTCTTCTTCTTCTTCTTCTTCTTCTTCTTCTTAATTTTTATCGGGAACGAGGGTGTCGAGGATCGTCGAGGGGTCGAGGGTCGGGAACTATGGTAGAGGATCGAGTGTCATTAAGGGGTCAAGGATCGAGGGTTCGAGGGTTCTATAGGGTCGAGGGTTCCATGGTCGTCTAGGGGTCGAGGGTTCCAGGGTCGTCGAGGGTTCGAGGGGTCGAGGATCGCCGAGGGGTCGAGAGAGGATTCCTAGTGTCAAAGTATTGAAGAAATCCATGGCTTCAGCCGGAAGTAACCAGGGCATGACGAAGTCCTCCAAAATTATTTTGGAATGGTGTCCTGGATAGGATAATTTGCCTTTTTGTATGAATTTCAGCAAAGGCCTTCCAAATAACGATATTTGGAAGGTTCTTGCTGAACTTTGTACCAAAAAGCGAATTATCCTATCTAGGACTCTGTTCCAAAATAACTTTGGAGAGCTTTGTACCATCATGCACATGTTACTTTCGCCTAATGATGAAGACATGGTTTTGTTGAATCCTTTGACACTACGCAACCTCCCGACCCCTCGACGATCCTCTCGAACATGAGAGGAAGAAGAGGGTCGTCTAGGGTTCGAGGGTTCTTCTCCTCTATTCTTTCTTCTCCGCTTTTTTTTCTTCTTCTTCCTCTTTTTTTATCGGGAACGAGGGTCGTTGAGGGACATATATAGATGTAGTGTCGTCGTTGTCGATATATACCCCCTCCCGATAGCTTACTATGATTAGGTAGCTAGTTCTACGTTTGGCACTAATATATCCATCTGTCATGTTTGAATAATAATTGCCATGTTGTAAATATTTGTAGAAACTATGGACACCGCCCTATACGAAGCAACAAAAGAAGCGTTGTTGAGGGAGATAATCGCACAAGGAAGTGATGCCGTCTCGTACTATCTCAACGATACCGATGGTCTAGAAGGAGAGGGTGAACAAGCTGGCTACGGTGACCTAATGCCGGTGCAAGAAGAAGAACATGAGGACGGCGCCGGTGACCCAATGCCGGTGCAAGAAGGAGACCGTGATGACGGCTCCGGTGACCGAACCGAGTCCGGCCAGGTATATATATTAGTTAAGCCTATGCTGACTAGCTGATTGATGCATTCATTGTTTTGGTATGTACACATATTAATTAAGTCTTTGTTCTTTTTTCTAGCCCTCCGGATCGAGCACAACTTCGGTAAAGAGACGAGGCCCGAAGAAAAAGTTGAGCTCGGATGAAAAGCTTGAGATCACAGCAATCGCGCCCGACGGCCAACCTATTGAACCCCTCCGGACAAAGAGTGCATTTGTTGCTCAGTGCGGGGTTCTGGTTAGGGACAAGATCCCGATAAGCATCCAGCAATGGTTTAAGCCGGCTACAGAAGACCCTGAGGTGTCTTATGTCAATGATATGCAGAAAAATGATCTTTGGACTGAGCTGAAGTCAAATTTCACCCTACCGCCAGAGGATAATCCAGAGAACCCAATTAAAGAGAAATTAATCAAGTCTTTTGCTCTGAAGAGGATGGCAGATCTATTCAGGAGGTGGAAGAAAGAGCTGAATAGGTTTGTCGATAAAAAAGAGACACCAGAATTCAAGGGCAGATATGAGAAGATCAGAGATCACTGGCCCGCATTTGTGGCCTACAAGACATCGGAAAAGAGTAAGAAGATGTCGGCGACAAACAAGCAAAATGCCGCGAAGAAGAAGCTTCACCATCGCACGGGGTCAGGTGGCTACCTCGTAGCCCGGCCTAAGTGGTCCAAGGTTGAGAATGATCTGGTTCATAAAGGGATCGAACCAGAGACAAATAACTGGCCAGACCGTTGCCGGACTTGGTTCTTCGGGGCTGGCGGAACCTTGGACCCTGAAACAGGGAAATGCATTTGGACGAATGAACAAATGGACATACCAGTCAGTAAGCTTAAGCAGTATATCGACGCAGCGCAGGAAGGGACGTTCTTTCTAGACAGGGAGCACGACGAGCTCACAATGGCCCTCGGGAATCTTGAGCACCCTGGACGGACACGAGGCACGCCAGGCTCCGTTCCGTGGAAGGTTGGGTTTCCGGACGCAGGCGGTTACAAATCCCATGAGAGAAGGAAAAAAGTGCAGCAGACCGAACTGCAGGCGCTGCACGAAAGGGTACAAGCGATAGATGAACGAGAAGCAAATCGCAGCAAACGTACTGCCGAAGCCTCCCCCGAAGCTACCCCGCCATCTCAGCGCAGAAGCAGCGTGGCTTCCACCGAGCTGCTTCACCCGGAGCATGCCTTGACGGCTCCTGCCAGCTATCTTGTGGATGCTATAACGGAGTCTCAAAATTGTCACCTTATGACGCAATGGATGAATTTGAAGGTCAAGGCGGCTGTTGGCTCTGTTTATCCTACTGAACCCGGCGCAACTTTTCACTGCCGGCCGATTCCAGAAGGATATGCTAGGGTGATGGTGGATGAGATAACGGAGGGATTTGAGGACCTCCAGCTTGACCACCCTACCGGTGAAGGGGAGACTCGGCTGGGGTCTGCTCTGAAGACTCCATGCCTATGGCGGAAGGACCTCATCAACCTTCCGAACTGGACGCCTCCGCCTCCTCCTCCTGCTCCGGCGAGTCAGGGCACTCCGCTTCCTCCACCGCCTCCTCCTCCGGCGAGTGACGATCAGGGCCCTCGGCCGGCTCCTTCTCCGGCGCGTGGCGGCACTCCGCTTCCGTCTCCGCCTGCGCCGACGCGCCCGAGCAGCCAACTTCCTCCTTCTCCGCCTCGTCAGCAAGGGCAGAAGAGACCTGCCGCCGCTCCAGCTGCTCCGGCGGGTCGTAGTCCTTCTCCTCCGCCTCTTAAGCAAGTAAAGAAGACAACCGCTTCGTCTGCTCGGTCGGCGTCTAACAGTACAACCAGAGGCGGGAGGACATACAGATTCGGTCCTTCTCTGAAGACTCCAGAGAAGTTACCATACGAGAGGACCCAGGAGAAGAACGCCGAGATCGCGCGAGAAGAAGTGAGGAAATTCTTTGAAGGGGTGAAAGCAAAGAAACATCCACCTCCGGAGGAGAAGGTAGATGGGGTGAAAGTGAAGCGCACTCTGGCTGCCCTGACAAAACCACCAAAGTCTGATCCGCCGAAAGGAAACTATGAGCGCATTATTGGAAAGGAATTTGCCGAAGCGGAGCGGTCGGGAAGTACTGTCAGTGATGAAAGGCTGAAAAAACGACGAGCTGGGAAACAAATTGCCCAGCTCGGCAAAAAAGCGAAGCAATCATGCCCCCCGCTCAAGGTGCCTAGCCACAACGTCGCTAATGATCCGAGGATGGTGCCCGGTTATAATAATCTTGCAGATTACCTGCCCGACGAAGTACATTATGAACCCATGGACATACAGATGCAAAGATACGAGTACGGGAAGCCTCTCGTCAAAGATGAAACATCTCTATCAACGATGATGCGAAGATTGCATGATTGGTACTTGAGAATCTGCAGAGACTCTGGGGGGAGGAATACTTTGTATGTGAGAGTTAAAAAGGAGCATGACCTCGTTGGAATTGATCTGTTGCCTGTTCCATTTGAGGAGTTCTATCAGTTTTTCAATCAATTGGCCCTCGATAAAACAACGGTCGCCTGCTACTGTCTGTAAGTAGTACTACTTCTGTCATTAAGTTTCTCTATATAGCTTAGCTCTTTCATTGCATGTATTTATAATCATCCTCACTATATTATGCAGATTGAAGATCGTCGAATTGAAGAAAAGACAAGTCGGTGATATTGGGTTCATTAACACATATCTCATAGATGCAACTGAGGTTAAACTTCATGCCGCAGCTACCGAGGCCAACATGCTACAATCGTTCGTAATAAATCAAAACAAAGATATAATACTCTTTCCTTACAACTTCAAGTGAGTGTTACTGTCTTGTGCGTATTCGGTTTCCCTTATATATTAGTCAAGGTTATAGTAATGTAATTCATGAGTTATGCATGCGTGTGCAGTTTCCACTATATTCTCCTAGAGATTAAGCTTGAGCAGGGACTAATAACCGTCTTAGACTCAAGACGAAAAGATCCCCAGGACTATGCAGACATGACTGAAATCCTCAAGAAGTAAGTTAAATCGATCATTATCAACCATATCAGCAACTTTGTTCATTTCCTGATATCAAGTAATTGTTTTCTTTGTCCGGCAGGGTTTGGAGAAAATTCACCAAAAAAGTTCCGGGACTGCCGAAGGAGCTGGAATTTAGACACCCGAAAGTAAGTACTATAGTAGCATGTTCCGCGCATCTCCTAGTGATTCAAGCGCTAGTTTCATCAATACCATTTAGCATTCTTGCTTATCAGTTTGATTGACCTCTATTTCTTGTAAAGTGGTTGTGGCAGGAACAAGGGAATGATTTCTGTGGATACTACATCTGCGAGTCCATCCGCCACACGATGTGTGAGCGGGGCGGGTACTCTAACGAACAATATGAAGTACGTAAATAACAACATTCACAATTTTATTTTATTACCATCATTTGTGTTGAGTTTCATTCATTCATATATACATATTGACCCCCTTCTTTAAATTAGATGTTTCGGAAGCGGGATGAACTCCTAGCACCAGCTCGCATGCGAGGAATTCAAGAGGAATTGGCGGCATTCTTTCTTGATCACGTGATCCCTGAAGACGGAGAATTCTATGTTGACCCTGAGTCCGTATGATTATATTTGTAAGAGATAATTACTGTATATATGTAGCCGGTAGTGTCAGATAGATATACGAGAACTTGTTGTTCGACCAATCTCTCCGAGAAGGAGAGGTGGTCGATATCACTTCTCTCTGTATGCATATATGTTCATGACGATCTTCTGTTTCCTTCGTTTGCTTTACTAGCTAGCCAGCGTGTCTAGTCCTCTCTATACGTATGTATAGTACATAGCGTCGACCAAGCACGGACATAAGAGAGGACACTTCTCTATATTAATTATAGCTAGCTAACACAATATATGAAACACCTAAATAAACCCCCAAAACCCCCAACCCTCCTCCCCATTCAAAAAAAAAACTAAAACCCCAGCCACAAAAATGCTGACGCGTGGATGCCTATTGGTCCCGGTTGGTGCCACCAACCGGGACCAAAGGGTCTCCTGCCTGGGCTCTGCGCACTGCCCACGTGGAGGGGCTTTAGTCCCGGTTCTGGATTAAATCGGGACTAAAGGGGGGAGGTATTAGTACCGACACTTTAGTCCCGGTTCAGGAACCGGGACTAAAGGCCCTTATGAACCGGGACTATAGGCCCTTTTTCTACCAGTGTTACCAGGCTCAAGTCGGAAATGACTCGGTACATGGAGTATATACATACATATATTTCCTGTAATGCGTGCTTTGACTGATCACACGCGTCATGGCAAGGCCATGCGAGTGGCATATTGTGAAGTTAAGGAAGTTCCTGACACTTCACGTTTGGAGTACTTGGCAAATAAAAAACAAGAACTGGTTGCTGACAATGAAATACACCACATGATGGATCACATGGACGTTCTATCGCGTGCATGCAACGCGCCGGTGTTATTAAACTGCGCCACCTTTCACGCCTGATCAATGCAAGTGATAGTACGACTATTATCGATCACTGCAGCTACTAGCACCGTCGAGCATAGGCACAGCCACGACCAGGTGGTTAAACCGTAGAACAGTCCAGTCCGAATCCTCCAGAACATCGCCAAACAACTCAGCGTTTGCCTAAAAACAACAACTCAATGATCTCCGCGTTGTCGTTCGAGCGGAGTGGAGGCGTGACGAGTCGCTAATGTAGGTACTACGCCATGCATGAAGCTCGTACTCTCTAAATCTACGTAGCTTCCGGCTATGATGGATTTTTTGTTTTACAATGGCATCTCCAAACGTCGTACTCCAAATCAAACACACCATCCAGCCGCAGAGCCGGATGCGAGAGGCAGCCACTCTACCTGCACAATCGACTTCCTCTCCCACACATTCACCGGCCGCCGCAAACAATCACACCTCCCGATGTCGCGATGGCCAAGGAGTCTGACGCCGAGAAGTGGTCGCTGGCACGACACTACCGGGCGGGGGCTAGCTCAAACCGTGTGCTGGCTGCCCTGCGGCGGACTATGAGCCGCTCTAAGAGAAGAAGTTGCAGACATTTGAGGAGGAGGAAGTGGAGGAGGAGGCCACTCTCATCCCCAAGGAGGAGGATCGCCATTGTGAGCTAGAGGCCGCGCACGAGGATCCTGCTTCGATGCGTCTCGGATTGGAATCCCCAAAACAATTTATTGTGTGGGAAGACGGCTGCATATTGATACTATATGAGAAGGTGGAAAGACCCCACTCTCGTAGCTCATATCGGCGAACACTTCCTCAAGATCCGATGAGGAAGGCTTGTTAGAGCAAGAATTGCTTGCTGACGAGAAAACAGCACCACATGGTCGATCACATGGATGTCCTATCGCGTGCAACTCGCCAGTCTTATAAAACCCGCGGCACCTTTCACGCCTTGATGGCCTGATCAATGCAAGTGATAGTACAACACTACTATCGATCACCGCAGCTAGCCGCGTTGAACAATTTGGCGTGGCAGGTCAAACCGTAGAAAAATGGATGGCATGCAACAAGGGGTCCGTCGGTCAGAATCCTCCAAAATCTCTCCCAAACAGAAAAGACAATCCAGCGTTCGTCCGGGCGGAGGAAATGAGCGAGAGCGGAAAGCTTGACGAGTCGCGAACGTATGCATGAAGCTCCTACTACTATAGTTGAATCTACGTAGAGTAGGTGGACGTGTTTTTTGTCCTCGTAGCACTCGTGGGTTGTGTCGGTCGGTCGGCCTGGTTTATCCGGTGAGTTTCCACGGTGCGGGAGCACGTTTCTGGAAGCGTGGTACAGTAGACTACATGCATGTATATCACCTTTTCCCGGGAACTTGCATGCATGGATGCATGAGTCAGGACGCACACTTAGATACGTGTCAACACTGTGCAGAGTACGTGTAACGCATGGGGACAGCTGGCTTTGTAGAAACCGCCCCACTAATTAAGCAAGCGGATGAGAACAACGTACTATACCTATACGTACACGCAGCCGAAAAGAATAAACAACTCATCACGTGACAATGCAGATAGATCATCACGGATAAACACGGCTACGCGAAACTGGTTCGTCGTAGACATGTAGGAGTATGTATTCTTCCCCTCGCTGGCATGCGGATGATGGGCCGTTTTCGTCGTCGCCCCGCCAAAAGACGTAGAGCGAATTCAACACACGAAACCAAAGCTCGTTGTGGTCTCGTCTTTTAATAGGAGGCGGCGAGGGCCACCGGACAAAGCATCCCGTGCCAATGCGCTACGCGACGAGCGCGCATTGTCCTGCTCCCTGGGCTCATCCGTGGAGTAGTTTACATTTTCTGCGAGTAAACTGTAGCTGTGCGTCTGATGACCTCTTTGGTTTAGAAATTTTTGGCACTTATAACAGGGCGTTGATTTCACTCGCTGCCGAACAAAACATGGGCAGGACGCTTTGCTTGCTTGCTTGCTTTCACACGCATCTTCAGTGAGCATTGACGCACAAGGGGCCGGGTGCGGGTGGGCGACTGTTTGCCTGCCCAGCTTGCCCCACATTTCCGTATACTAAAGCTGGTCGTAATGATAGTATTATAGCTAGTATCATGCATGCCAAACAGGCAATTTTAATGAAATGTTATAGCATTAAATGAAGAAAAAGAAGGTGTAGTATCATATCATGATACCGTATCATATTAAATGCTATGCTACTTTATGTCATGCATGACAATAAATAGAGTACTACATGATACTAATATATGATACTATACATTAGAGAGGTAGTATTATACACCAGTATCATATGCATAATAGTAGTATATGGTACTCTCCATTACAACCAGCCTAAGAGGCTGTTTGGTTTCGGGCCATCGGTTGCCACGCCAAAGGTGTGGCGAGCCACAACCTCCTAAACGTGCGTTTGGTTTGTGCTAAAGTTTGGCTCGCCACAACCTATTCAGGCTTCTGCACCAAAAGTTTTTGCCTAAGGTGCGGCGTTTGTTTTGCTCGCCACAGTTTCTGCGGCGCGCCACAGATGTGGCCAACGTCTAACCTTCGTTGTGGCAAATTAAGTTCCAAACCAAACAAGCCCTAAAAGATTCACTTTCACAACGACTTCCGTCACGTACACGCAGACACATATACATAGTGCACACAGGAGGTGATGCCAACGCCACCGCACGATCCCATCCTGTTCGACCCTGTCAGTTTGGAGTAAAACGGACAAACGAGGCGGCCCAGTGCGCGACGACCCGGACCCATTTAGTCTGTTTTGTGTCCGGGCCGACCCATTTTGAGCACATCTTTGCGCCGGGTTTGGGACGCCGCGGTCACCGAATGGACGCGCCGCTCATCCGCGTCTGCCCGTGTGGCGGGGCGACCACCTACCTCCCACCCGCCAACATCAATGCGCACGGATGGCCGACCCCACCTGTCATCGGCACAGTGGAAGGTCGCCGTCCTTCTTAAACGGGGAACCCGTTGACCGGTCGTCGTCCACACTGCCTCACTCCATCCCGCGACCTACTCGAAACCCGACCGCGCTAAACCCTAGCCCTCCCTTGTCGAGCTCGCCGGCCGGCCACCTCGAAGCCATGGGCTTCTGGAACCGCAAGGGGAAGCACGACCGCGAGGCCGGCTCCTCGTCGAGGCGCCGCGCCGGCTCCGTGAAGAAGGAGGGCGCATCACCACCATGTCGGGCCCCCGCGCCGCCCGCTTTCTCCATCGCCCCCACGTTCGCCGGCGAGCACGGCCGGCACTACATCCGCGCGTCGCTGTGCCGTCGTTATTGGGAGACAAGGACGCCACTCCCTTGGAGCGACATCCACCTCCCCAACGGATGGCACCTCCGCGCCGACCGTGTGCCGATCCCGCTCGTCCCGGTGAGCGGCCGTGCACGCCGTCAAGAGATTGAGCGCCGCCGCCGCCCCCTCCCCGACAATCTGTATTACAACGACATGTACGCCCCAGACTCCTCTCTCTGGGATACTTGGCTCAGGGACGATCACGACGTGCGGCGTGCCTCCTTCTTCGCCGGCACGGCGTCTGGGCCGCGGCGGCCACGTCGGGAGCGCGCAGCGCCTGCTCCCCAGGAGTGCGGGCGTAGGCTGGTGCGCGACCTCATGCCCACGCCCCTCACCGTCGCCTTCGCCATCTCCACGACCACCTCCTCGCATGACAGCGGAGGAGGAGGCCCGTCTCATGGTGCGTGTCATGGAGAACTCCATGTACACGCACGATGAGCGGCAATGGGAGGGCGATGATGGCCCGCTCCGCCGCCGGCGAGGTAGCCATCCCAGAGGAGGAGGCGATGGAGGAGCCGGTGGCCGCGTTCCACCCGGGTCTGCATGGTCAGGGGTGGGGCTGGTCCTACACTGCACCGGAGATGGCCTCCGTCGTGGGCGTGAACTGGTGCGCCACTCCGCCGCGGTCACCGAAGCGGGAGGCGTCGCCACGGGAGGAGGTCGTGCAGGCACCTCCTGCCGCCCAGCCCCAACCCGTCTACCACGCACCGCCGGCCTACGTGGACCTCGTCAGCGACGACGACGACGCCGGCGGCCACTGAAGACGGCGACGGCGACGGCATCGACGGGCACGGGCAGGAGCGCGCTGGCGGCGGCCGTTTTTTATTTTCTTTTTTATGTTTAATTATGTCAAGTTGGATGTGAAACTGGGCCGTTTTGTGGCCGTGGCGACCATAACTAAGTTTTATGTTTATTAAACTGTGTTTATTTAATTTTTTTAGTCATTTTATTTATGTTTTTTAAATCATGTTCAACGCGGACGTGATTTGGGGTGCGGCCGCGCGATGGGCGCACGCACGACCCAATGGACAAGACCGGATATGGATGAACACATCGTCATTCCAAAAGGACAAAATCTAGCTAAATCAAACGTCCGTTTGGGGTCGCGTCGTGGTGAAGATGGCCTGAGGTTCGTCCTCTTGTTTGCTTCGTTTTTTAGGCGGTAGCGAGTGGGTTTTAGCCTAGATTTTCAAAGCGTCGGTTTTTGTTTTGTTGCGGCGTCGTCGTCGTGTTGCGGTGTGCGGAGGAATAACGAGGGAGGACACGCGCGCCACCTTCCCACCACGTCGCGACAAGCGTCCTGCTACCACCACATTTATTGGGTGCGCCAAAAGCTACCGCCTACCACATTTATTGAGTACTACTGCTGGTGGTGGTGGTGGTGTAGTGTATATGTCCTTCCCCCAAAATAGCAGCTCAAAGGAATGGCAAAGGCAAATGCTATAGCTAGCGGCAGCGAAGCCTGTACGCACCAGGAAGGGCAAAAACCATGGCAACGGTTGTACGAAACCAGATTTGCCTGACGCGAGCTAGCACCGTACCGTGCGTATACCAAGTGTCTGCATATTATCGTGCTTAACAAACAGAGCAAGCATTTGTCAATAACACACTTGGCTCCTCGTCTTCAGCTTGTAGTATGGCTGAGCCATGCATGGCAGACAGAGTTGCCAGCACGAAAGCATGGGCTGGCTGTAGCTACAGGTAACTGTGAAAGCTTTCTACTAGCTACGTGGTCTCCGGTCTACCTAGCTGGCCAACTAGATTTTTTACTACCACGTACCACAGTACACCTAGCTACGAGTAAGGGCCTGTTTGGTTTCAATAAGTCACCTGACTTATAAGTCATGTAATTTAAAATCAGTGACTTATAAGTCACGTCTGTTTGGTTGTCATCTGACTTATAAGTCACCTGAGCACACCTTCCCACCTTGTTTTTTAATGTAAAGGTGATGAGACCCACATAAAAGGGGTGACTTATAAGTTTTAAGTTGGGGTGCAGCAACTTATGACTTATAAGTTGGGGTGACTAATAAATTGGGTCCGTTTAGCAAAATAAGTCACTTTTTACATTTTTCGACTTATAAGTTTGTGACTTATTTGAAACCAAACAGGGTCTAGTGTTCAAGGGAGGAGAATAGAAGCGCGAGGGTGCACTCTTTCTGAAAAATTCCACGGCTGGCTAGCGCCGTGCCAAGGCGCGGCGTGGGCTTGCCCGGGGTACAAGACAAGAGAGCGCCATGGATGGCAATGGGGACAAAGGACACCCAACCCCACGCTTTTTGTCGCGCCCACCAAAGTCCAAAAACCAGCATTGCTTTCCCTCGCTCGCTAGATACACCGCCACCCACGTCCTCCTTCAATTCTTTTTTTTCTTTTTGCAACGAAGGCCACAGGACATTGTTGCAAATAAACAGTTGTCGTACAAAACAGCCCGAGTAATCAATAGAATTAGAAATGGGTCCTTGGGGAGCCCATCCACCAACACGAGATGGGGGTACGCTCTCGCCGCTGCCCCCGAGTTAGCACAACGACTGGATAACAGCATTTACAACCGGATTTGGCAAATTTACATCCTATACGTCCGCGGATGCATCGGGCACGTCCGAGGATGCATTCGGGCGGACCCTCGTATCTTGCTTCCGGCATTTACATATCTTAAATCCGGACTCTCAAATCCGTACACATCTATCATACATGCCAATATCGCACGTAAATAACAAATGTTGATACCGAAAATAAATAGTGTTTACATAAAATTCATTTGAAGTGCAGAGTTCTCCTCATCAAAATCCTCCTCCCGCTCCTCGTCAGAATCTTCTACCTACTCGTGCTCCTAATCCTCGTCAGAATCCTCTTCCTCCTCCTGCTCGTTGGAATCATCTTCCTCATCCTCCTTGTCAGTATCGTCTTCCTCGTCGTCTAAATCCTCCTCTTTTGTTTCCTCATCGACGACGTCGATAATACGCATATTCACCGGCCCTTCCGGCTCTAGATTTGACCACGAGAGGCGGGAGCGGTACTCGTACCAGCGAGCTCGTGGTCGAGAATCCATCGTGAGTGCCCCCTTGCCTTCAGGAAGCATCCCCTTCAGTTCGTCCAGTGTCACTTCCAAGGTCAGGCCCGTCGAGTGCAACTCGAGCTGCTTCACGCTTGGAAACTAGGAGCATACTACGTTGCACTTGGCCAGCAACTGCTCGTCTCCGGCGCAAAACTCTTTTGTCGCCCTCTTCCATCCAGGCAGAGCTAGCAATCAATCAAAGACGAAATTTATAAATCAAAACTGTAAAAATGAAAATTATAAGGATCAAAATTACCACATAATCAGAAATGAGCTCCCATGAACGGATCCTAATTTCTAGGATTTTCTTTTTTTCACACTAGAAATGGGCTCTCAACGAGCAACAATTAAATCGTCCATTCAATCGACTAATACTAATTGTTTGGGTTTCGATTAGAAACGTACCTGTCGCCAAACTATATCAAATAGTTCCTGCAGGGTGTGATGTATCACAGTACCGCTTCACCATCGGAGCTCAGTCGGACTGAGCAGCGGGCAGCTAGGGCACAGCGGCAGGACTGCAATGTGAACGGCGACGACAGCTGCTGGCTAGGGATGCGGTTCCTCGCTCGTGGTTGGGCTATTTTAGGCAAAAGAAACCCATAGCTCACCAAGCCCAGGTCCCACTCGTCATAAGCAGTCACGGCCACGGCCCACCTGCCATTCACGGCCCACATGTCCAAAGAACTGAGGCCCCACACATTAGTAACTGAGCAGGGAATGGTCAAATGCATTGACTGGACGGCAAGGCTCTGTTTGGGCTCTTAGTGAGAATGGGACGAGTGGTGGAGGGCAAAATTGAGGAAAGATAGATACTATGGGCAAAAATGAGCACACCGAAGGAAAGAGGGGCACAGAAATAGAAACCCATTTAAAGAAAGTCTGAACAATATGGATTCTTGTGACATATCCGTCAATTTGAAAGTCCCGCATAAAGTATCAAAAAGCATAAGATGTGCTTGAGGGTCTTCTTCTTCGGTTCATGCAAGGGCATGCTTTTTAACTTCTGTATTATTCTCATAGTATTTGATATTGCGTGTCCTGTAGGCGGGTTAATATTTCATTCTATGCTCTTGCCTCACCGTTGCTACGTAGTGGTTGTTTCCATAATTAAGATCCTTGGACTGGAACCAAGCATTAGGTTTAATAGATCACTGTTATATCATATTGTCTTCGGTCTCATAGATATCTCCACCTGTCACATTAGAGTTCACAGATTTCCTAAACAATATGTGTTACATGTGTAGGTCTTGGATCGTGTTGCCTGAGCCCTTAGATTGGACAACACGCATAGAGTTCACCACAGCATAACAATGTACTAACAGATCGTACCACTAAAAATACTAATGACGACATATATAATAGGCACATATGAATCTTACCACTCACCTACATCCACGCCAACGGGGAATTACTCACACATCATAAGAGAGAAACCAATCACACCAGAGATAAAAACCGTGAAAGCCATATTGATAATACCGTGAAGATCCACAATAAGATGAAATGGATAATTCAAATAGTCATAATTTCGAGATGAGATGGAGTTACAATTGTTCTCACAACTTGGAATTCCTCTTATAAAGGTGATGTTGGGGAACGTAGTAATTTCAAAAAATTTCCTACGCACACGCAAGATCATGGTGATGCATAGCAACGAGAGGAGAGTGTGATCTGCGTACCCTTGTAGACCGACAGCGGAAGCGTTATGACAATGCGGTTGATGTAGTCGTACGTCTTCACGGCCCGACCGATCAAGCACCGAAACTACGACACCTCTGAGTTCTAGCACACGTTCAGCTCGATGACGATCCCCGGACTCTGATCCAGCAAAGTGTCGGGGAAGAGTTCCGTCAGCACGACGGCGTGGTGACGATCTTGATATTCAACTGTCGCAGGGCTTCGCCTAAGCACCACTACAATATTATCGAGGTATATGGTGGAAGGGGGCACCGCACACGGCTAACAATATGATCACGTGGATCAACTTGTGTGTCTATGGGGTGCCCCTGCCCCCGTATATAAAGGAGTGGAGGAGGGGAGGGCCGGCCCTCTCTATGGCGCGCCCTAGGGGAGTCCTACTCCCACCGAGAGTAGGATTCCCCCTTTCCTAGTCCAACTAGGAGTCCTTCCATGTAGTAGGAGTAGGAGACAAGGAAGGGGAAGAGGGAAGAGAAGGAAGGAGGGGGCGCAGCCCCTTCCCCTAGTCCAATTCGGACTAGGCCTTGGGGGGGGGGGGCGGCCTGCCTCTCCCTCTCCCCTAAAGCCCAATAAGGCCCATATACTTCTTCTCCCGTATTCCCGTAACTCCCCGGTACTCCGAAAAATACCCGAACCACTCGGAACCTTTCCGATGTCCGAATATAGTCGTCCAATATATCGATCTTTATGTCTCGACCATTTCGAGACTCCTCGTCATGTCCCCGATCTCATCCGGGACTCCGAACTCCTTCGGTACATCAAAACTCATAAACTCATAATATAACTGTCATCGAAACCTTAAGCGTGCGGACCCTACGGGTTCGAGAACAATGTAGACGTGACCGAGACACGTCTCTGGTCAATAACCAATAGCGGAACCTGGATGCTCATATTGGCTCCTACATATTCTACTAAGATCTTTATCGGTCAGACCGCATAACAACATACGTTGTTCCGTTTGTCATCGGTATGTTACTTGCCCGAGATTCGATCGTCGGTATCTCAATACCTAGTTCAATCTCGTTACCGGCAAGTCTCTTTACTCGTTTCGTAATACATCATCTCGCAACTAACTCATTAGTTGCAATGCTTGCAAGGCTTATGTGATGTGCATTACCAAGAGGGCCCAGAGATACCTCTCCAACAATCGGAGTGACAAATCCTAATCTCGAAATACGCCAACCCAACATGTACCTTTGGAGACACCTGTAGAGCTCCTTTATAATCACCCAGTTACGTTGTGACGTTTGGTAGCACACAAAGTGTTCCTCCGGCAAACGGGAGTTGCATAATGTCATAGTCATAGGAACATGTATAAGTCATGAAGAAAGCAATAGCAACATACTAAACGATCGGGTGCTAAGCTAATGGAATGGGTCATGTCAATCACATCATTCTTCTAATGATGTGATCCCGTTAATCAAATAACAACTCTTTTGTTCATGGTTAGGAAACATAACCATCTTCGATTAACGAGCTAGTCAAGTAGAGGCATACTAGTGACACTCTATTTGTCTATGTATTCACACATGTATTATGTTTCCAGTTAATACAATTCTAGCATGAATAATAAACATTTATCATGATATAAGGAAATAAATAATAAATTTATTATTGCCTCTAGGGCATATTTCCTTCAGGTGAAGGGGTCGATGGTGATTGAGATGAAAGGACCAAAACAAAGAAGATCTCCCAAGGTTCTTCGGACCCCTTCTTCTCCTATTCTGGACGTGGTGGTGGCGGCTAGGGTTCTCTTCCCCTAGGTGTCTTCACGGAAGTGTCTTGTATTGATGTGGTGGAGTTGTTGGCACTCCATACGACCGCTCATACGAGCGCTTGCAGTCATATGGAGCGTCGTCTTTTGGTCTGTTGTGCCTGGTGGCTTGGGTCTCTTCATGGAAGTTTCTCCAATTGGCTTGATGTTGGGGAACGTTGCATGGGAAACAAAAAATTTCCTATGCTCACCAAGATCGATCTAGTAGATGAACAACTACGAGAGGAGAGATTGCATCTACATACCCCTGTAGATCGCTAAGAGGAAGCGTTAAGAAACGTGGTTGATCTAGTCGAACGTCTTTGCGATCCAATCATGATCCGTCCACGAACTCTCGATCAAGTGCCGAACAAACGACACCTCCGAGTTTAGCACGCGTGCGGCTCGGCGGTGTCCTCTCCTTCTTGATCCAGCAAGCAAGAGAGAGGAGGTAGATGACATCTGAACAAACAGGACGGTGTGGTGGTGGTGATGGCAACGGAACTCCGGCAGGGCTTCGCCAAGCGCGTACCGGTGAAACATGAGAGGAGTTAGGACAGGCAATGGGCAAGGGTGAAGGGTTGGCTACCCCCATGCGCCTCCCCCATCTATATATAGGCTAGGGGGCAGGGGAGGGCGTCCAAAACCCATCTATGGCTGGACACAAGGTTGTAATGCCTTTAAACTTGGAGATAACATCTTATCTCTAGATTCAACCCTAATTTAGAGATAAGACCTTTATCTCTAGATTTAAACAACATGTGCCTTGGGGAATGGGGCGGCCAGCTAAGTGGGATTTAGCCCCACCCCTCGGTCTATGTGGGACCTTCCTAGGTCGTTCGGCCCCACGGTGGAACCCTGGGAACCTTCTAGTACCTTCTCGGTACAATACCAAAAAAATCCTAACTTTTTCTGAGCCCAAAATATGACTTTCCATATATAAATCTTTACCTCTGGACCATTCCGGAGCTCCTCGTGATGTCCCGGATCCCATCCGGGACTCTGAACAACCTTCGGACTTTCCACTACTAATATCTCAATACTACCCTAGCGCAACCGAGCGTTAAGCGTGTGATCCTACAGGTTTGAGAATCATGTAGACATGACCGAGACACCTCTAAAATCTTTACCTCCAGACCATTCCGGAGCTCCTCGTGATGTCCCGGATCCCATCCGGAACTCTGAACAACCTTCAGACTTTCCACTACTAATATCTCAATACTACCCTAGCGCAACCGAGCGTTAAGCGTGCGATCCTATGGGTTTGAGAATCATGTAGACATGACCGAGACACCTCTACGGTCAATAACCAATTGCGGGATCTGGATGCCCATATTGGTTCCTACACATTGTACGAAGATCTTATCGGTCGAACCTCGATGTCAAGAATTCACTAATCCCGTATGCAGTTACCTTTGTTTATCGATATGTTAGTTGCCCAAGATTCGACCGTCGGTATCTCCATACCCAGTTCAATCTCGTTATCGGCAAGTCTCTTTACTCGTTCTGAAATTCAAGATCCCGTGGCTATCTCATTAGTCACATTGCTTGCAAGCTTCTTGCGATGTTGTTGTTGGGGAACACAGTAATTTCAAAAATTTCCTACGCACACGCAAGATCTATCATGGTGATGCATAGCAACGAGAGGGGAAGAGTGTTGTCCATGTACCCTCGTAGACCGTAAGCGGAAGCGTAATGACAACGCGGTTAATGTAGTCGTACGTCTTCACTATCCGACTGATCCTAGTACCGAAAGTACGGCACCTCCGCGATCTGCACACGTTTGGCCCGATGACGTCCCACGAACTCTCGATCTAGATGAGTGTCGAGGGAGAGCTTCGTTAGCACGACGACGTGATGACGGTGATGATGAAGCTACCGGCGCAGGGCTTCGCCTAAGCACTACGATGATATGACCGAGGTGGATTATGGTGGAGGGGGGCATCGCACACGGCTAAGGGATCAATGGTCGACTTGTGTGTTCTAGGGTGCCCCCTGCCCCCGTATATAAAGGAGCAAGGGGGAGGCCGGCCGGCCCTTGTGGCGCGCCCTGAAAGGAGGAGTCCTTCTCCTAGTAGGAGTAGGACTCCCCTTTACTAGTCCTACTAGGAGGGGGAAAGGAAGGAGGAGAAGGGAGAAGGAAAGGGGGGCGCCGCCCCCCTTCCCTAGTCCAATTCGGACTAGAGGGGGAGGGGTGCGCGGCCTGCCCTGGCCGGCTCTCTCTCTCTCTCTCCACTAAGTCCCATGTGGCCCATTAGTTCCCCTGGGGGTTCCGGTAACCCTCCGACACTCCGGTTTACTCCGAAATCACCCGGAACACTTCCGGTCTACGAATATAGCCGTCCAATATATCAATCTTTATGTCTCGACCATTTCGACACTCCTCGTCATGTCCGTGATCATGTCCGGGACTCTGAACTAGCTTCGGTACATCAAAACACATAAACTCATAATACCGATCGTCACCGAACGTTAAGCGTGAGGACCCTATGGGTTCGAGAACTATGTAGACATGACCGAGACATGTCTCCGGTGAATAACCAATAGCGGAACCTGGATGTTCATATTGGATCCCACATATTCTACAAAGATCTTTATCGGTCAAACCGCATAATGATATACGTTGTTCCCTTTATCATCGGTGGGTTACTTGCCCGTGATTCGATCGTCGGTATCTCAATACCTAGTTCAATATCGTTACCGGCAAGTCTCTTTACTCGTTCCATAATGCAACATCCCGTAACTAACTCATTAGTCACATTGCTTACAAGGCTTATAGTGATGTGCATTACCGAGAGGGCCCAGAGATACCTCTCCGATACATGGAGTGACAAATCCTAATCTCGATCTATGCCAAATAAACAAGCACCATCGGAGACACCTGTAGAGCATCTTTATAGTCACCCGGTTACGTTATGATGTTTGATAGCACACTACGTGTTCCTCCGGTATTCGGGAGTTGCATAATCTCATAGTCATAGGAACATGTATAAGATATGAAGAAAGCAATAGCAACAAACTAAACGATCATCGTGCTAAGCTAATGGATGCGTCAAGTCAATCACATCATTCTCTCATGATGTGATCCCGTTAATCAAGTGACAACTCTTTGTCCATACCATCTTTGATTAACGAGCTAGTCAAATAGAGGCATACTAGTGACACTCGGTTTGTCTATATATTCACACATGTACTAAGTTTTCGGTTAATACAATTCTAGCATGAATAATAAACATTTATCATGATATAAGGAAATATAAATAACAACTTTATTATTGGCTCTAGGGCATATTTCCTGCAGCTGTATTACCCGGTGGGTCCTGAGATACCTCTCCGTCATACGGAGTGACAAATCCCATTCTTGATCCATGCCAACTCAACAGACACCCTCGAAGATACCTATAGAGCACATTTATAGTCACCCAGTTATGTTGCGACATTTGGTACACACAAGGTACTCCTCCGGTGTCAGTGAGTTGCATGATCTCATGGTCATAGGAACATATACTTCGACATGCAAAAAAGGCAGCAATATACTTGATACGATCATATGCTACGTTTATAATTTGGGTCTTGTCCATCACATCATTCTCCCAATGATGTGATCCCATTATCAAATGAGAACTCATGTCTATGACTAGGAAACCATAGCCATCTTTGATCAATGAGCTAGTCTGGTAGAGGCTTACTAGGGACATATTGTTGTCTATGTATCCACACATGTATTTGAGTTTCCAATCAATACAATTTATCATGGATAATAAACGATTATCATGAACAGGGAAATATGATAATAACTAATTTACTATTGCCTCTAGGGCATATTTCCAACACTTGATTTGTAGTAATCCTCCTTGGTCTCCTCCCAAATATAATATTTCCCGCTAAACATTGGAAAAGTGGATTTCCTTCTCTTTCGAGGAATTAGGGTTAGAAATATCCGAGAAATGACAAAGATCCATTGAAAACCAGATACGAATCACTTGAAAAACATCACAATCTCGAGTCGTCAAGGGCTCCGCCTCATGGCGGATCCAGGGGGTGCCCTGGCACCCCCTCCAATAATACAAAACATTTTATCTAGTACCAGTTAGTCTAATCCTCTGCGTATTGTAGAGTAATAATTATACAATAACACTTTTTTATGGTTGTACATGCGATTTCTATTGTGAGTGATAATATTGGCCCCCCGTTTGGTCAAGCACTAGGTCCGCCACTGCTCCACCTCCTCATCCTCATCCATATACATGAGCATCTCATGGACGTCTGCGGCGTGTTCTGCCTCTGCCTCCTGCTGACGATGATGGTTGGCCTGTGCCTCCGATTTCGATCGGAGGGAATCAAGGATCACCTGCAGATCGGCGTCCTAAGCGTCCCCATGGCATCCTTGTCCTCGTCCTCTTCCAAATCCTCCTTCAGATCCACTACGCCTAGAGGTTGCCCCGCGGCGATCCGGGCTTTTAGCCTTTCCCAGATCCTCTCAAGGAGCTACAGCTGGCGCTTCGGCGTTAGATATGGGTAGGTCCTTACCCGACAACAGGGTGGTATGGCTACTAGTGGAGGTGGACGGTGAGTGGAAAGTGGCGTCGGCATCGGAAGGGAGGGGGGGATGTGGACGTGTAGGGTTTCACCTCCGGCGGCCGCCTTAAATAGTCGGCCGATGGCACTACGCGGCTCGCCAGAGCGGCTCCACGTGGCGCCATTAGTCCGACGGAGGAGGTAAGCTTTAGACTATTGGGTTTAGGAGTGCTTTCGTGTGGAACCCGGTTGTCAATCCGACGTGGCAGTCATGCCCATGCGTCCCTCAATTCACCCCAGATTTGAGCTGAATGTGAGGGGTGCTATTCATCCCGAAAATGCGAGTCATTTGAGGCGCCCGTGTTGGTTGGCTGGTTGGGTTTTTTTAACTGGCCACTGGCGGGGCAGTCTGTCTGGTCGTTTGAGGGTTGCATGGGGTGCGCGGCTGTAGATGTCAATTTTTTTGCGGGAGGCTGTAGATGTCAAATTGTGCTAATCATCAATGGGTAAAATTGTGCTAATGTACCATGTATAAGGCCAACTCCACCGCACGACCCCAAACGGACATCCAGTTTCGCGGATTTTGTCCCTTTGGGGCGGCAATGGGTTCGCCCATATCCGCGTTTGTCCGCTGGGTTGCGGGTGTGCTCAACACGCGGCCGCACCCCAAATCATGCCCGTGGTGGACATGATTAAAAAAAAACTTAAATAAAATGCCTAAAAAGTAAATAAACATAGTTAAAAAAACTTAAAACATATTTAGGTGTCACGGCCACAAAACGGCCCAGTTTCACGGTCCACTTAAACGGCCTAGTTCCATAATTAACATAAAAACAAAATAAAAAAAGCCGCCCTCGCGCTCCTGCCGCACCCGTCCATGCCGTGGCCATTGCCGTTGAGGGAGTCCTGGATTAGGGGGTCTCCGGACAGCAGGACTATATCCTTTGGCCGGACTGTTGGACTATGAAGATACAAGATTGAAGACTTCGTCTCGTGTTCAGATGGGACTCTACTTGGCGTGGAAGGCAAGCTAGGCAATACGGATATGGATATCTCCTCCTTTGTAACTGACCTTGTGTAACCCTAGCCCCCTCCGGTGTCTATATAAACCGGAGGGTTTTTAGTTCGTAGGACAACATACAATCATACCATAGGCTAGCCTCTAGGGTTTAGCCTCTCCGATCTCGTGGTAGATCAACTCTTGTACTACTCATATCATCAAGAATAAATCAAGCAGGACGTAGGGTTTTACCTCCATCATGAGGGCCCGAATCTGGGTAAATCATCGTGTCCCCTGCCTCTTGTTACCATCCGCCTAGACGCACAGTTCGGGACCCCCTACCCGAGATCCGCCGGTATTGACACCGACATTGGTGCTTTCATTGAGAGTTCCTCTGTGTCGTCGCCATTAGGCTTGATGATTCCGTCAATCATCGGTGGCGATGCCGTCCAGGGTGAGACTTTTCATCCGAGACATATTTTTGTATTCGGAGGCTTCGCACTGCGGGCCTACTCGCTTGGCCATCTGGAGCAGATCGAAAGTTACGCCCCTGGCCAGCAGGTCAGGTTTGGAAGCTTAAACTACACGGCCGATATCCGCGAAGACTTGATCTTCGACGGATTCGAGCCCCTGCCGAGTGCGCTACACGGTCTCGATGAGCATGATTTAGCTCTATCGTCGAACATTGTCCAGGAGATCGCACCGGCGACTGCTCCGACCCTCAATTCGGAGCCAATCGCGCCATCCATGGACGGGTGGATAGACCCCGCCATGGAGGCCGTACTCTCAGCGGCGATCAAGCCGAGGAACGACCTTACCCTTCACGGGAGCCGTGACACCAAAGTACTGGATTCTTCCCCGGCCACGGACTCCGAACCGCCTGCGCCCGTGCCTATCGAATCCGACTGGGCGCCGATCATGGAGTTTACCTCCACGGATATTTTTCAGCACTCGCCCTTCGGCAACATACTGAACTCATTAAGGTCTCTCTCCTTGTCAGGAGAGTCCTGGTCGAACCATGTCCGGCAGGATTGGGATGCGGATGACGAAGAAATTCGCCGCCCACCCACCACCCACTTAGTTGCCACTGTCGATGATTTAACCGACATGCTCGACTTCGACTCCGAAGACATCGACGGCATGAACGATGATGCAGGAGGCGAACAAGAACCACTGCCCGCAGGGCACTGGACAACCACCTCATCATATGACATATATATGGTGGACACACCCAAAGAAGGCAATGGCGACGGGACAATAGAGGATGACCCCTCCAAGAAGCAACCCAAGCGCCGACGTCAGCGGCGCCGCTCTAAGTCCCGCCAAGGCAAAAGCGGTGATACCGGCACCAGAGATAATAGCACTCCGGACAGTGCCGAAGACAACAACAGTCCCCTCCAGCAAGATTTAGAGCAGGACGATGGAGAAACCAGCCCTCCCGAGAGAGCGGCAGATGGAGAGGCGGAGGATGATAATTACATGCCTCCCTCCAAAGACGAGGCAAGTCTCGACGATGAAGAATTCGTCATGCTAGAGGATCCCGTCGAACAAGAGCGCTTCAAGCGCCGGCTTTTAGCCATGGCAAATAGCCTTAAGAAAAAGCAACAGCAGCTTCAAGCTGATTAAGATTTGCTAGCTGACAGATGGACCGAAGTCCTTGTGGCCGAGGAATATAAACCCGAATGCCCCTCCAAGAGTTACCCAAAGTGCAAGTTGCTACCCCGACTGGAGGAGGAAGCACCAAAACCTACATCCCCGGCGTATGACGCGGCTGATCAGCCACCACATGGCCGCGACAGAGAGGCATTCCAGCCAAAAGCTCAGCCCGCACCCCGACGCCATTCGAATAAAAAGGCATGGGGAAATACGCCAGACCTGCGAGACGTTTTGGAGGACAAAGCAAAAATGCAAGATCGATCTACAGATCACGAGGCGCGCCACTATGCGAGACGATAATCGTCACGCCGGATACAGTAAAAGTAAGTCCGGTCGGGCCGAACACAGCGGGCAAGACTCATTTGAGCTGCGTCGCGTTATAGCCCAGTACAGAGGCGCTGCACACCCCCTATGCTTCACTGACAAAGTAATGGATAATCAAATCCCAGAGGGTTTCAAACCCATAAATATAGAATCATACGACGACACAACAGATCCTGCGGTATGGATCGAGGATTTGCTCCTGCACATCCACATGGCCCGTGGGGATGACCTACACGCCATCAAATACCTCCCACTCAAACTCAAAGGACCAGCTCGGCATTGGCTCAACAGCTTGCCAGCAGAGTCCATTGGCTGTTGGGAAGATCTGGAAGCCGCATTCCTCGAAAACTTCCAGGGCACTTATGTGCGACCGCCAGATGTCGATGACTTGAGCCACATAATTCAGCAGCTAGAGGAATCGGCCAGGCAATTCTGGACACGGTTCCTAACAAAGAAAAATCAAATCATCGACTATCCGTACGCAGAGGCCCCAGCAGCTTTTAAGCACAACATCCGCGACGAATGGCTCGCCCGGCACCTTGGCCAGGAAAAGCCCAGTACAGAGGAAATCTATGGCAGCCCTCACGACACTCATGACCCGCTTTTGTGCGGGAGAGGACAGCTGGCTAGCTCGCAGCAATAACATATCCAAGAACCATGGTACTTCGGATACCAAGGACGGCAACGGCAGGTCACGTCGCAACAAACATAAGCACCGCATTAACAGCGACAATACCAAGGATACGGCAGTCAATGCCGGATTCAAAGGCTCTAAACCCGGTCAGTGGAAAAAGCCATGCAAAAGAAGCACTCCGGGCCCGTCCAGTTTGGAGCGTATACTCGATCGCTCATGTCAAATACACAGCACCCCCGACAAGCCAGCCAACCACAGCAACAGGGATTGTTGGGTGTTCAAGCAGGCCGGCAAGTTAAATGCCGAAAACAAAGATAAGGGGTCACATAGCGATGACAAGGAGGAGCCCTGGCAGCCGAACACCGGAGGACAGAAGAGGTTCCCCCCACAAGTGCGGATGGTGAACATGATATACGCAACCCACATCCCCAAGAGGGAGCGGAAGCGTGCGCTAAGGGACTTATATGCGTTGGAGCCAGTCGCCCCAAAGTTCAACCCATGGTCCCCTTGTCCGATCACCTTCGATCGCAGGGACCACCCCACTAGTATCCGTCATGGAGGATTCGCCGCACAGGTCCTAGACCCAATAATTAACGGATTCCACCTCACTCGAGTCCTTATGGATGGCGGCAGCAGCCTGAACCTGCTCTAAAAGGACACAGTGCGCAAAATGGGTATAGACCCCTCAAGGATCAAACCCACAAAAACGACCTTTAAAGGCGTCATACCAGGTGCAGAGGCCCACTGCACAGGCTCAGTCACACTGGAAGTGGTCTTCGGATCTCCAGATAACTTCCGAAGCGAAGAGCTAATCTTCGATATAGTCCCATTCCGCAGTGGCTATCATGCACTGCTCGGGCGAACCACATTTGCAAGATTCAATGCGGTACCGCATTATGCATACCTCAAGCTCAAGATTCCAGGACCCCGGGGGGTCATCACAGTAAATGGAAACACAGAGCGCTCTCTCCGCACGGAGGAGCACACTGTGGCCCTCGCAGCAGAAGCGCAAAGCAGCCTCTTAAGCCAATCCACTAGTTCGATTAAGGACCTAGACACCTTCAAGCGTGCCCGGAGTAATCGGCAACAGGACCGCCTGGCACGTTCCGAGCTCGCATAGCAATGCGGCCCCACCCCGGTCCCAGCCAACCGGCGAAATCCGTGCCACGCATACATAATTACACATTAAAAATACCATGGGCACAGGTGGGGAGGGTGGCACGACTACGGAACGCCCCAAGACGCGGCTCAACCGCACTAGGGGCTTTCCGCTTTGTTATTTTTCTCTTTCAGGACTTTAATCTCTGGAAACCCTGTCCGGCAGCATGATTGCCGAACAGATGATGCAGCAACCAAGGAGGCAGAAAGCTACGTCGCACCACAGAACTCCCAGGTGGATTACGATAATGAGTGAAATACCTGCTTTAATACTATTCCTCAGCTTGCCCTTGGAGAGGACATGTCAAATAGTCCTACTTTTTGCTTATCACACTACTTGTATCATTCTGCTCTAACGCACCTTTTTGAATAAACAATGCATAGCACTAAGACTATTATTGCATTCTTCTTATATATATATATATGTTCATTCATGACAGCCAGCACCCGTACACTCTGGTACGGCCAATACGCTAGGGGCTTAAAACATACCCCATAATACGGCGTGAGAAGTCCGAACACTTTCGACAGTGCGGCACCCCGAACTTATAGCATTATATGCATCAGCTCTGAATCATGTCTTGGGTCAATAGTTGGGTTTGCCCAGCTCCCATGTTTCGGTACCTTACGTTCTGCTATATCGGCTAAGGTAGCACTGGGAGAACTACTGCGATTGTGCCCCGGTTCTGCTGGGCTAAGCACCTCAGTAGAGAAAGCTAAAACTGACTGTCATGATAAGGTGAGAGACTGGTCGCTGTTCGAGAGGTTTCAAGTCCCTAAAGACTTATGCCGCTTAGAGCGAGAAGTCAGCTCTGTCCGGCTTAAGGCGTGTATAGCGCCCCGAATTCGGCCTTCCGAATACTAGGGGCTTCGCCGAAATTTAAAATTATAGAATTCTATGGCTAAGTGAGAGTGATAAAGCATTATAGTCCGATTGCCTTGTTCGTTGTGCTGAGCACCTCCCTCGAAGGACCCAAAAATGGGAACAAGAGTGCTCAGGTTTATCCCGAACACCCCAGCACTCGTGGCATGGGGGCAGAAGCCGACGACTAGCCATCTCTCAGATTTGATAAACAGCTGAACAGAAGGTAATATTTTAAATTCAAACAAGCGTGGCATAGCGCATATGAATAAGTTTTCATCATACAGGATCACACGAGCAAGTTCATTCAAATATTACATCTTTCGCACACTCGTGCGCTACAAGATGTGCACCCTTCAAGACACCCTCATAATACATCTCAGGGTGGCGATGCTCCTTGCCCTGCGGTGGCCCCTCCTTCACCAGCTTCACGGCGTCCATCTTGGCCCAGTGCACCTTCGCACGGGCAAAAGCCCGGCGTTCACCTTCGATGCAGACGGACCGCTTGATGACTTCCAGCCGTGGGCAGGCATCCACAAGCCACCTCACCAGGCCAAAGTAGCTGTTGGGAAGGGCGTCTTGTGCAGCTCGACTGCCTTGTGCAGCTCGACCAGTTGCTTCAGCTCGTCGCTCATAGGCATCAGGTGTTCGGTCCCAGTATACTGAGACCAGAACATCTTCTCCATTGAGCTTCCCTCCTCGGCCTGGTAAAACTTTGCGGCATCCGACACGCTGCGGGGCAAATCTGCGAATGCTCCTGGAGAGTTCCGGACTCGGGTAAGTAACAAGTAATTTACTTTCACATGCTTGCTTTGCATATTGAATGCCTTACCCGCCGCTATCTTCCTCATCGCATCAATCTCCTGGAGGGCCTTTTGGGCTTCAGCCTTGGCATTCTTTGCGCTCTCAAGGGCCGCGGCAAGCTCAGACTCTCGCGTCTTCAAGTCAAGCTCCAACGCCTCGTGCTTCGTCACAAGAGCTTGGAGCTCTTGCTACACCTCGCCCACCCGAGCCTCTTGCTTTTCTCGCTCGGTGCGCTCCCGGGCCGCTTTGTTTTCGGCCTCGGACAGCGCTTGCTTCAGGGTCGCCACTTCGGTCGTGGCCCCTGGCAAATTCGTGATGATCCTATCATTTGGCAATCGCATCTTTTATTCTCCTCGAGCTGTCATTTGGCACATATATCTATAGACTAGGTATTACTTACCTTTGTTCTCCTCGAGCTGTCATTTGGCATATATAACTATAGACTAGGTATTACTTACCTTTGTTCTCCTCGAGCTGCCTCTTAGGAAGGCCGAGCTCTTTCTCGGACCCCTCGAGGTCCTGCTTCAGTGCGGCGACCTCCGCAGTTAGTGCGGCACAGGTCAGCAGCGAAGCCTGCATACGCATACAGACATACTAGTATTAGACTCCTGCAGATATTATTCGATCCTCTATTCGGCTTTTCTTTGTGAACACCAAACAGAGCATCAGGGGCTACTGTCTATGCGTAATATTTTTCCTATATTTTAAATACTTACCTCAAAGCCTGTTAGAAGGCTGGCACAGGCTTCAGTCAGTCCGCTCTTGGCGGACTGAACCTTCTTGATCACCGCACTCATAATAGTGTGGTGCTCTTCACTACAAAAAAATACACTTCCGTGATGATACGTTTTTGTCACAGTAGGTCACTTTTTTGTCATGCATGTACATCCATGACAAATTTATGACAGAATCAAGATAGTCATACTTGTGCTGTCGTAGAAGTGTTCCATGACATTACCAAAATTATCATCATGGAAGTGTCCACTTCCATGACGATAAATCGCGCATCATAGAAGTGCTTTCGTCAAGGGTGACCGACACGTGGCATCCACCGTAACGGAACGTCATTAAGCTATCGGGTCGGGTTGTGGATCCGATAACCCGTTAATAGCCCCGACCAATGGGGATTTTCCACGTGTAAAATTATCATTGGCTAGAGGAAACACGTGTCGGCTCATCGTCGGGACAGATGTCATCCACTCACTGGACAAAAGGCGCCGATGATACATCGACAGGTGGCACGGCCCAACTAGTTTAAATGGGCCGGCCCAACTAAAGGCCCATAAGATTTTGCGGACCATAATGGGCCGGCCCAGCTAAAGGCCCTTGAGATTTTGCGGACCATAATGGGCTGGCCCAGCTAAAGGCCCACAAGATTTCACGGGCCATAATGGGCCAGCCCAGGTACAGGCCCACAAGATTTTTGTGTGCCATAATAGGCCGGCCCAGGTAAAGGCCCACAAAATTCTTGCGGATCATAATGGACCGGCCCAGCTAAAGGCCCACGAGATTTCGCCGACATTAATGGGCCGGCCCAGCTATAGGCCCACAAGATTTTGAGGACCCTAGTAGGCCGGCCCGTTAACTGGCTGCCAGTTTTGGGCCAAATGCCGGCCCATATTTGATACAGTCTATTAATGGTCTGCCACGCTCCGGGCCTAATAATGGCCCATATGAGATCCGGCCCGTTAAAAGCCTACCACGTTCTGGGTCAAATTACGGCCCGGATCAGGTCCGGCCCTTTAAGAGGTTTTGGGCCTAATTATGGCCCATATAAGATTCAGCCCATCAAGTGGACACTATGTTTTTGGGCCCACTTGCTAAAGGCCCACTTTGTAATTCGGCATGATATTAGTTTTGGCATGTTAAGGGCCCGTTTAACATTTCAGCCCTATGTTCATTTTAGCATGTTAAAAGCTCGTCATATAGTTGGGCCTAACTACGGCCCGGTTTGCATCCGGCCTGCTCGCAGCCGATATCTGATTGGGCCAAAAAAGGACCGAGACAATTTTTCGGCCTGTTAAAAGCTCGTGATTTGATTCGCACAATCATGGGCCGGGGTTCATTTCGGGCCGCTGCCGGCCCGTGAGCTGATCAGCACGTTTCAGGCCCAACCTACATCGTGATTGCATGACGGCCCGATTATGTACCGTAATTTTAGGGTTTGGCCGGTTTACTGCGAAGACATGATATATATACAGTAAAATAACTGCAGCATCGTGAATAAGAAAAAAACTATACTATACAATAAAGAAATTACGTCATATTACATCCACTGGGCATCAAAGTTCGCCACTATGATAATAAAGCACAAGCAAACAGCAGATTACATACACTGGGCATCAAAGATCGCCATCAGTGCAAATAAACACGCCGACAAAATAATATACAAAACCGATAACACTTCAATAGAGTTCAAGAAAGGTTAGCCCTGCTGGGGAGCTGCAGCGCAAGCAGCTGAGCAAGATGATGAGACTGCGCTTGTTCAACACTTATATCTTCCTCACTCTGAAAGATAAACAAGCAGACAGATGACAGGTTTTGCACATAAAAGTATCAGTGCTAACAATTCATCACATTTCTTACTGACGAATAAAGTGACACAGTTTAAATTTGCATTAACACAATATGGTATTGTTCAGGTCAAGACATGGCAGGAAGTGACATTGTGAAGGAGTTGACAGCTTCACGACACCACTGGATTACAGATCAAGAACTCATAAGTATCAATGGTTAGTGTGCTGTCAATTTATACCATTTCAGATTGGCAAATAAAGAGATGGTTTAAATAATAGTAGAATGATATGACATTTTTCATAGTTAAGACATTGCAGAATATGACAGTGTGCTGTAGTGGGTAGGTTCACCACACCACTGGATTACAGATGAAGAACAGAAGCATACATGCAGTGCAAAAGAAGATCACTTGCTCTGTATAGTTTAATTTACATGGTATGAAGAAGGAACTTGGTTGTACAACTGAAAACTTAAATTGAGAAAGGATGAACTTTTGTTTATAAACTACATATAATAAACTTTAAACAAGCAATTTGATGCAAACACCAAAAATAAACAGTTGTTGCAGTCATGCCTAACCAAATATATACAACAAAGTTTGAAGGCTTGAGATGGACAAACTTACATTATTGGTGAAGACAGACTCTATAAAGGCCTTGTCCATGCTGATGGGGGGGCAATTCAAGAAGTTTACCACAGAATCTTCTTCAAAAGCATTGCCTTTATTCTACATTTTGTTAAGAGTAAATATAGATGTGATAATATATGAAAAATGGAGAATATTTAAGATAAGATGAAGAGTGATGCTACATAACCAAGTAGCTATAAATGTAATTGCAGCGATACAGGCAGAAGGTACCGCCAAGAGCAATGCACAGCTAAACTTCTTCAGTACCAACCTTATGGTAAGAGTAAATATAGATCTGATGTGTAGAAAATGGAGGGCAAAGGAAAATAAGCTGCAGAGTGATGGCACATGAACAACTACCTGTGATTATAAGTACACTGATAAAAGACAGCATGTACTTACAAGAACAATGCAGAGCTAAAAAAACATTGGCATTGGATATATTCTACACTAATGTAAGCATTATACAGATCAAATAATTTGGAGCGAACAATTGATAAGCAAGCTATCATGCATACTGCTGTCACATAATGAAACAGGTATGTATGCAAGTACAGTGATACAGGACAACAGGTACTAACTAGAGCAAAGCAGCGGGCAGCATATTTGAGATATCCTGTCGTTCTTGTCAAACCAGAATTCTTCTTCGAGCAGATTTCCTGCAAAAAAGATCCATAAGGCACATGCGGAAAAGTAGAAGTTTAAATTGTCATGTGATTTCATAGACAATACATCATCCTGGGAACGAGACCAATGCATAACAAGGTTTTTCCATTCAATGTCTTCTAAATTTAGCACAGGAGACTTCACCAAGAATTCGTTTATAGGCTTGCCATCAAAGTGTGATTTCCTCAGGTAACACCGATACTGCTACAATGCTTCCTTGAAAAGCACAAGCAAGCTTTACTCGTCATGACTATCCAGATTGACCCTCGCCTAGTTAATGTAATGTAAATCATTCATGTGTCCAATCAGCAGAAAACAGGAAAATAATAACCATGAATAATAGCACTTACACGTAAGTTGGACAGGAACATGTGAAAATGGTGTTTGTCTTTACAATAATCTTCCCATGATGGGAATATATGCATGTAGTCCCTAACAACATTGAAAGCATTGTCTTTTAAAATGGGAATAAATGGAATGGGGTTCCAATCTGCAGGAATTGGCCGTCTCTGCAGTTGGGATATGTCTTCGGCCAGTGGACTTACTGTACTTTTTGCAGGAGTGGGATTTTTCTATGGTACAGCTAGTGTTATGGCAAATGAAGTCGGTATACCTTTTGTTGGAATGCAGGTCCTGTGTGGTGGGGCTAGTGGTGTGGCCAGTGAAGTATGTGTACAGTCTGCTGGAGTTGGTCCTACGTTTTGTGTCACTGGTTGTACGTCCAGTATAAGTGGGGTGCTGTCTGATTTCTCCGCACCACCACGTTTTTCAAGGACTTTGCTGGTGCTCCTTCAGGTTCGGCAATCACCCTCTTCCTTTTTGATGTCTGATGCACAAGAACAGCATTTGAGTGGAAAAACATGGTATGATGACAGATGGAATATGTATTGATAATGGATGGCCATGGCATCTCGACATATATGATGAGTAAACTAAGCAGATGGCGGTGCAACAAAGTAGAAGAAATGTAAGACAACATATGCAAGATACCCGCAATCAATAAAACATTGCCAAATTAGAACAGGCACCTTGATGGGTGAACAGGACAGGCCATCTGCCTTTGACTCCTCGAGGTTAGAATAGTCATTAGGATCATATTCTGAACAAGAATCAACAGGTGGGGAGCGTATGAGTTTCATTGCATCCAGAATGGGACTCAATGCCTTGGTGCCAATTTTGTAAGTCATTGCAGTGTTTAGCTTCAAGAGTGGACTGCTGCTAGTGTGACACAAAGTAGCTACACAGATCATAGTGTAGATATAATGGGAAAACCTTAAGCATCAGAGTAAAATCAGCAAAGTGGAACTTGCTGGAATATATGTGCTAGTATTGCCGGTACGGCTAGAAAGGCTTTGGATACCAGCTCTCTTGAAGTGAAGGTGCGGTACTGTTAATATCAATGTAACTCTCAAAGGAGACACAGCTCCCTGCATTTCCTACCTATTCTTATAGGATTCAAGTGGGCAGGCCACTACAAATCCTATTCCTATATTTACAAGATCCTACGAATCAAAGAGGCTCAAAGTGTCCATCACAACCAACCGTATAGACCTCTACACTACAAATGTCCCTGCTCATCTTCAGTACAAGGAACATACTGTACTACTATCATACTCCCTCCGTTCCAAAATATAAGTCTTGGTAGAGATTTCCACTATGGATCACATACAGATGTATCCAGGTACATTTTAGAGTGTAGATTCACTCATTTTGCTCCATATGTAGTCCATGGTGGAATCTTTACAAAGACTTGTATTTAGGAACGAAGAGAGTGCATATTAAAGAAGAACGGAAGAGGAACATGGTAAAGAAGAGCAAGCAGATTTTGGATAATAAAATGTTGGTTGTGCAGTGCCCACACATGATGAACCAGAGCGCATTAAGAATGCAACTCCTAGCTGTCTCTCGACCATTTCAGGCAGTTGGATGAAGATCCTATGTCTCCTAAAGCTTCTTCTTCCTCGTCTCTGATTCTTCCCATACAGAACACAACACAGGCCGCCGGCCGGACCACCGGCCCCCACCGCCTGTGTTCCTCCACCACCCCCACCCCAACCCCCACCCGCGTTGAGTTTTCTTCGTTTGGCGAGGCCCCACAACCACCCGAGCCCCTTTGATCGCACCGGCGAACTCCGGCACGCTTTGAAAAATCAACTGACCCAATTTTGAAATTTAGTCTACTGTGATTTAACTAGTGTGGAATATAAAAGGGGAAAACCATAAGCATTGCGAGTATGGTGTTGAGCGTGCCATGGCGGATCTGAAGGTGCAAACCGGACAAAGGCAACTTCGCAACCAAGACAAGAAATCAGAGTAAAGCAGTGGCAATCTATTTTCTTGCTGCGATAAATAAGTTGAGCAGATACGAAAGAGTACCGCCTCTGGTGCGGCGCCGTGTAGGCATCTGCTGAGAATTTGACGATGTTGCGGTAGCGATGGCTGTCGGCGGCGTGGAAGCAGATCTAGGAGGGTAGACGGTGGCGGCGGGGTGCGGTGGACGAGACGGTCGTAGTAGCGGCACCGGCAAGGTGGACGACGTCGGGGATGAAGCGAGAGGACGGGATGCAAGGATCCCGGTCCGAAGCCGTGGATGAGAGAGGTCGATCTCTTGTAATGGACGGCTGAGTCGGGGTATCAGCTCGGCATGGTGGAGGAGGACGGTGGTGGATGGGGTGGCGGACGGCGGCGGACGGAGGAGGGTGGGTGGAGAGGGTGTTTTGGCGCCCACGGAGTACGAATGGGGAAAAGAGAGGTAGAGAGGAAGGGGGAACCATGTATTCAGGGCACGCTTGTCTCAAATGCGAGGAAATTTAAAAACTTAGCCCCCGTTTCAAATTTCTACTACATCACAGCAACACTAGTCGGTCGGGGATAGGACGATAATCTCGCATACACCGAATATTTGCCGACGAGAGTTTATTTTTGGCGCCCACCGTGTATGAATATGAATCGGGGAGGGAGTCGATTTCGGCCAAGGACACACTGTGTTTTGGCGCCCACCGTGTATGAATCCGGGTGAGAGGCGGTTACGTCATGTTTGGGTGAAATTACAAACCTACCCCTATCGAAACCTATAGAAATCCAGCATATAGGCTTTGCGTGGCAGGGATAGGCAGCAGTGATTTCCATCTCGCAGATTTTGGTTCCGGGCGGTTACTGCGACTTTCCCCGCTTCGTTCAAATTTTGTAGAGTGCACGTTTACCGTTCCAACTCAATTCGAATCCCGTTTGTATTCTATTTTTTCGGGCGGGATCCATTTTCAATTGGAATTACATTCTATATACATCATTTTTTATATATACTTTCAAAAACACAAAACCATTTATACATAAATATGGTTTACAAATGGCATGATCTCAGATTCAAAAGGTTGTATCCATCAATTTGGATTTTCAAATATTTGAAACCACTTTATGTTGAAATCCAATGTATGCATTCCTCGCTAACTGTCTCCAATTAATGTGTGTTTCATGCTGGTTTTTTTACTTCTCAAACATGTATAATGTGTTTCACACACGCAACATAGAGTGTAATTCCGTTTAGACATTACTTGCATATAAACCATGCATTGTTTGTAATTGAAGAATCTATGGATCACCAATATTGATAAACTATATAACATTACACGTGTGCCCAAATTCAAATGAATATGCATGTTTGATACACCAATTTGCGTTATGATATTATCGATGTCGTGATCTCCAGTTTAAATATTTGAATCCCCTTTAATCCAGATATTCATCTCATATAGCTATCACTCATGCTTATATAGGACTATCTCTCTGGACCTATACGCGTTCATCGTCTTTCAGGTATCTCTCGTGCTACCTCTATGTCGACAATGATCTTTTATCTTCGTAACGCACTGACGGTACTCTCTCCCTCGACCTTCATCAGTCTATCTCTCTCTAAGTATATCTCGCTCCCTGCTATGTGTCTCTAACCATGATTCTCTATGTGGAATCTCTTTCTCTCACACAAACACAAAACTTTGTCTCCCGGGGTCTCATTTCTCTCTACTTTTTCCATATGTGCCACTCGTACACCCCTCATACAGAGATGTCTTTCGCTCCTTAGATATGAGAACCTACGACTCTTCCTCATCAATATCTCTTTCTCACACACAAACACAAACTCTGTCTCCCAGGGTCTCATATTTCTCCATTGTTCTCTTGTATGTCACTCACACACACCCTCTCTCCTTAGAGATATCTTGCGTTTCCTCGTATGTCTCTCTAGCTATCACTCTCGTTGTGAAATATCTTTCTCTCTCGCAGACACAAAACTCCATCTCTCTGGATCTCATTTCTCTCTGATATCTGTTTGTATGTGACTCACACGCACCCTCTCTCTATCTCTTTCACACCCACACACATAACCCAGCCTTCTGATCCACTCGACTCCTATCTCTAATGCACACTAGCTAGCATCTTTATCTTTCTATTTATCTGTTTCTCCATCAACCTTCTTTCTCGCCCTCACTCTTAATTCCTATTACGCACACTACATATGTTTCTCTCTACATGCAGTCAAGTGCCCTCTCACACACATACATAACTTCACCCTTTGAACCACCCGACGGTCATCTCCAACACCCAAACTAGCGGGTGTCCCTCTAGCTAGCATCTCCATCTCTGTATCTATCTATAGTTTCTCCGTCAACATTTCTTTCTCGCACGGAGTCTTGCTTCCTATCGCCCACACTATATATCTCTCTCCATACATATGCATTTATAGGTTGGTCTCTTTTGCACAATCGTTGCGCCTCACTCCCTCTTCTCGCCATAGATGCATGCTCCAGCCCACGCCACTATCTCTTAAAGACAAAAACACATGCTCAATTGGCGGGACTTCTTCCATGCATTCTCACATGCATGCATATTGTCATACCGATCCGTCTCTCCCATGTCGTTGATCTTATGACTTATGTCTTCTTTCTTTTATCTCGATCATGCGTGCGCACACACACACATCCCACGTATACATGTACACCTCTCACACATGCACGTTCAAGGTCTCTATGTCTCCATACATAGTTAATTACCCTCAATCCTAACGCCACATCGAATCGTTCTCCTCTTTTGTGCACATAACTTCCGCCTAGATGGGTAAAACACACACTCACACTTAACAATCTCCTTCTAGCTACCCCCCCGCCTCTCACTCTTCCCCTATATCCCCGAAACCAATAAGACCATCCCTTAGTTTAATTCCCGCCTACATGCACCATCGATATATAGTAGTCTTCCTCGGTGTCTCTCGAACAAACACGTTCTCTTGAAGTCGACTCCTCTCATGCATATAGGCCCTAATGCGTTTTTCGAGGCTAACTTTGAACAAACGTTAGAGCAATAATATATGACATGCAACTTACACAAAGCATACCTTCAATTTTGTATCAAAGGAGCTTCCAATAATATAATTTGCATAGTATACATCTCATGTGCTATTAATCTTGTCAATAGTCAAAGGCTGTCTTGAAAAACACATTAGGCCCTATATAGATGGAAGGAGGGAGTAGGTCCCATGCAAAAAATGAGAATAAAATTCAAACATCTGGGCATCGTGGCTCGGTCGATAACATTGAGAAACTTGGTTTTAAAATCATGAAACTTGGCATGGTGTCATGTCATGGTAGTACCATGCCGTGGTAAAAAAAATTGGCCGAATAGGAACAAATTTTGGTATAAGCTTCTTGCAAATCGGAGCTTCTCTCAAGAAGGCTCGTGGTTCTGGGAGGGAACGTGTCACCTTTGTGTGCATAATTCAAATTTGAAATACAAGCACATGTTCCAGTGCACCAAAGTTGGGTTGAAAAATCACATGTGTGTCCTCGGGTAAATTTCTAGGTTCCATGCAAGAAATGGGAATGAAATTCAAAATTCTGGGCGTCGTGGCTGGGTTGGAAACATTGAGAAACTTAGTTTTTTAATTCCTGTAAATCCAAAACACGCATGAAAATAATGAAACTTGGCTTGGTGCCATGACATGGCACCAACATGCTGTGGTAAATTTGCAGTCCGATTTGCGAAGGCGCACACATTAACAATCAACAAAGTCATTTTGGAAGAAGTGCTGTCACGTTACAATCGGAAACACAAGTATTATTGAAACCGTGGGCGTTCTACTTACTAGTACCATTTACGTGCCGCCACGCGTCCCCTTTTTATTAGCTAGGAGGCGATGTGCAGGGTAGCTATTTGAGTACGAGAGGCGTGCGATCAGACCCCTGCGCGTGCTTATCGGGAGGAGAGCCCTTTGACCTCCATCTGCCGTCCACCTCTCTCCCAAGGTCTCCATTAATGGCGCCCGAGCCTCTGTTTAATGGCGTGGCTATGTCTCACTCGACTGAGATTTAAGAGAGAAAAAAGAAAATCTGAAAGCACGGATCTTGATGTAAGATCCGACGGACCTATATAGCATCTACTGCGACTTATAGCAAGACTGATGAATATATAAGGACGATTAAAATTTTTTTGATCAAAGAAGGGCTTGCCCCTTCCGATTTTCATTACTGAAAACCACCACAATTCACAAGAAGTTCAGCACAACTCCAGCCTAACACGAAGGACTAAAAGCTACCAGATTGAAATCGCAACATCCCAAGAGGCCAACAAAGGCCAAACATCCGCGCTAGAACCCAACATTTCACAACCGACGACACAATCCACATCCTAAACCGATTATTACATCAAAAGAAACCAGGAAACTAGTCTCCGCGGCGAGCGGCAATGAGCTCTTTCGTGTCCTCAAGACGCTGCTTGAGAACATCCACGGATTCCTCCACCAGCCTTTGGCGCTCGTTGCGGAGCATGTCATTCTCGTCCATAAGTTTCTTCAACAAGGCACTAGTCTCCTCCTGCAGGTCTGCACTTCGGACGATCTTCTCCCTCAGCAGGTCGCGCTCGGCCCGGAGCCTCTCATTGCCCTCCCTTAGTTGCCGGATGACGCCGGTAGCCTGTTCAAACGAGGCTATCATGTCGTCCTGCAACCTCGCCGAGCGGGAGATCTGATCCGTCTGGCTATGGACGATCGCATGCATGCGCCTGTAACAGTCGTCGCCGTGCCCGCGAGAAATTTTCCCAGGCCGCCGCGGCGCGCGGGACATCTCTACTGCATTCGTGGCGCGCGGGACATCTCTGCTGCTTCCGCGGCGCGGCCGGACCAGTCTGCTGCATCGACGGTGCGGCGGGACCTCTGTGCTGCTACTTCCGCGCGGCGGGACATGTCGGCTGCTCTCGCAGCGAGGCGGGACATCTCTCGTGCTTCCGCTTCCATGCTCGCCTCTCCCTGGTGGCAATCTCTCGACCCAGAACTCACGCTGGCCATGGCAGACGCAAGGGAAGGATGCTGAATGACTTGTTTGTTTTTGTGGATGAGGAGTTGAGGAGGAATGTGCAGTCATCTTGGCATACTAGTATTTATAACCGAGTACTAATACGCTCCTAAGTGGGAAACCGTTTAGGTTGTGATCGGTGTGAACAGGTTTGCAATTCAATATAGCGTGGAGTAATTTGGAATGTGATGAGACGCAAGCTCAAAATTTATTGACGGTTCTAGTTTCGAAGTGCGGCACTATTCCCGGATGGAGTACTTCTTTTTCTACTCCCTCCTTTCCGGTTTTATAGGGCTTATCTCAAAATTTTAGTTTTTCCATTTTATAAGGCTCAATTTGGTTGTCCCCAACACATGTTCAGATTCCAAGGTGCATTAAATCATTGCATGCAAGTATTAAGAGAAAATTGACCAATGCATGTACTTTATGCATGCATGCATTGCAATTAATGCATTAAACCTATCTCTCGGGACTTTTCGCACGCACCATCGTGCCACCCACAAAAACTTGTACTCTGAGTTTAGTAGTACGTTATACAGGAAGAGAAGAGGTGCACGCACGCACTCGTCCTCTCACACACGCGTCTATTTTTTCTCGAAAAGGAGGATGATGACCCCCGGCCTCTGCATCTGGGAGTCACACACGCAAATTATTGAAATATATGTAGCAGTGCTTTGATGTGTCGCGTCAACTCGTGCATCAATGAGAAGTTTGATTATCCTCTCCCTCGCAGACTTAACTGCACATGCCTTTGGTTGTATGACAGGTTGCCACGCACATGTAGGGCCCATATCATCAATAATAAATCGAGCAGGACGTAGGGTTTACCTCCATCAAGAGGGCCCGAACCTGGGTAAAACTCGTGTTCCCTGCCTCCTGTTACCATCGATCCTAGACGCACAGTTCGGGACCCCCTACCCGAGATCCGCCGGTTTTGACACCGACATTGGTGCTTTCATTGAGAGTTCCGTTGTGTGATCGGCAAAAGGATCGATGGCTCGTCTGCAGGTCAACTGCGATGCCGGCATCTTCGTCGCCGGCTCGACTGGTCACCTTGGCTCGACCGAGGACGTGCTCCATCTCCGATCGTCATGTTCGGACGAGGGCCTTCATCAACATCAACTCCGATCTCTATCAAGATCATGGAGGAATCATCCATGGAGCCCGGGGGCTCAACGTCAACATTGCCCTCGGGCGACCGTGCTGTTTTTCCGAACAGCAAACTTGTGTCCGCCGCCACCGCCTCCTCAAGTGTCTTTTTAGATTGCTTTTGGTGGAATTGTGCGGAATTGAGTCTATAATAACCCTGGAAAATTTCGTCGACTTCCGATGGAGGAATCTCTGGCAATCCACGATATACTGGAGCCCTGTCAAATTTGGATGGGAATTTGGATGAGTTTAGGGCGTGGTGTCCAGATTCTAGCTCGGACGTCCTTTGGACGATCCAACCGTTGATCAGCTGCGGAATTCCTATATCTACCACCTCTCAAAATTTCAGCTCGATCCGACCGTCCAAACTCCGGGAACCTTCCGATTAGTGCATCACTTTTCGGATCTGTTTTCTGCGCGAAAACGAATCCGACCCGAGTTCATCTTTTTTATGAACGGGATTTCGGACATCCCTTTTGAAGGAAGTTTTGTATGGGGTATTGTGTTTTGTTCCCGAACACATCCCACTAACTTTAAGATCTTTTGAACATGATCTTCAACATCATGCTGGTGTCAAACCAGTCCGGCAATATTACTCCACGGCTGCCGACCTGCGCTAGACACGTCGTCACTTTAGCCGAGCTCAACTTCTTCGGATCATCATCTCGGCAAGCCGAACAAGAGTCCGGCATCGGAAGGATAAATCATCATCAACATCGCCGCCCCACGGATTACACGGAGCGGGCATACCGGCATCGCCGCACGGTCGCTTCATCAATGCCGGCATCGACCACGTCACGACCTGCATCGACAGGACCGCACTATTGCTTCTTCAAGCTGGTGTCTGATGTCTACTACACAACCTTCTTCTTGTAGACGTTGTTGGGCCTCCAAGTGCAGAGGTTCGTAGGACAGTAGCAAATTTCCCTCAAGTGGATGACCTAAGGTTTATCAATCCGTAGGAGGCGTAGGATGAAGATGGTCTCTCTCAAGCAACCCTGCAACCAAATAACAAAGAGTCTCTTGTGTCCCCAACACACCCAATACAATGGTAAATTGTATAGGTGCACTAGTTCGGCGAAGAGATGGTGATACAAGTGGTATATGGATAGTAGATAAAGGTATTTGTAATCTGAAATAATAAAAACAGCAAGGTAACGAATGATAAAAGTGAGCGTAAACGGTATTGCAATGATAGGAAACAAGGCCTAGGGTTCATACTTTCACTAGTGCAAGTTCTCTCAACAATAATAACATAGATAGATCATATAACGAGCCCTCAACATGCAACAAAGAGTCACTCCGAAGCCACTAATAGCGGAGAACAAACGTAGAGATTATGGTAGGGTACGAAACCACCTCAAAGTTATTCTTTCAAAACAATCTGTTGGGCTATTCCTATAAGTGTCACAAACAACCCTGGAGTTTTTACTAGAATAACACCTTAAGATACAAATCAACCAAAACCCTAATGTCACCTAGATACTCCATTGTCACCTCAAGTATCCGTGGGCATGATTATACGATATGCATCACACAATCTCAGATTTATCCAACCAACATAAAAGTACTTCAAATAGTACCCCAAAGTTTCTACCGGAGAATCAAGAACATGTGCCAACCCCTATGCATAGGTTCATGGGCGAAACACGCAAGTTGGTGACCAAAACATACATCAAGTGGCACGTGATATCCCATTGTCACCACAGATAAGCACGGCAAGACATACATCAAGTGTTCATAAAAGACTCAATCCGATAAGATAACTTCAAAGGGGAAACTCAATTCATCACAAGAGAGTAGAGGGGGAGAAGAAACATAAGATCCAACTACAATAGCAAAGCTCGGGATACATCAAGATCGTGCCATAGATGGAACACGAGAGAGAACACGAGAGAGAGAGAGAGAGATCAAACACATAGCTACTGGTACATACCCTCAGCCCCGAGGGTGAACTACTCCCTCCTCGTCATGGATAGCGCCGGGATGATGAAGATGGCCACCGGAGATGGATCCCCCCTCCGGCAGGGTACCGGAAAGGGGTTCCAATTGGTTTATCGTGGTTCTGGAGGCTTGCAGCGGCGGAACTCCCGATCTATCTTCTGTTTTGGAAGTTTTAGGGTACGACGGTATATATGGGTGAAAGGAGTACATCGGTGGAGCTACGGGGGCCCCACGAGGCAGGGGGCGTGCCCAGGGGGGAGGGCGCGCCCCCCACCCTCGTGAGCACCTCTCGTATCTTCTGACGTGGGGTCCAAGTCCATCAGGTGGGTTTCCTTCCAAAAATAACTTCTCCAGTTGATTTCGTTCCGTTTTGACTCCGTCTGATATTCCTTTTCCTCGAAACACTAAAATAGGCATAAAACAGCAAATCTGGGCTGGGCCTCCGGTTAATAGGTTAGTCCCAAAAATAATATAAAAGTGGAAAATAAAGCCCAATATTGCCTAAAATAGTAGATAATATAGCATGGAGCAATCAAAAATTATAGATATGTTGGAGACGTATCAAGCATCCCCAAGCTTAATTTCTGCTCGTCCTCGAGTAGGTAAATGATAAAAAGAGAATTTTTGATGCGGAGTGATACTTTGGCATAATTTCAATGTAATTCTTCTTAATTGTGGTATGAATATTCAGATCCATAAGATTCAAGACAAAAGTTCATATTGACATAAAAATGATAATACTTCAATCATACTAACTAAGCAATTATGTCTTCTCAAAATAACATGGCCAAAGAAAGTTCATCCCTACAAAATCATATAGTTAGGCTATGCTTCATTTTCGTCACACAAAGATGTTCCCAACTTCTATACCCCCGATGACAAGCCAAGCAATTGTTTCATACTCAAATAATCTCAAACTTTTTCAACCTTCACGCAATACATGAGCGCGAGCCATGGACATAGCACTATGGGTGGTATAGAATATGATGATGGGGATTGTGTGGAGAAGACAAAAAAGGAGAAAGCCTCACATCAACGAGGCTAATCAATGAGCTATGGAGATGCCCATCAATTGATGTTAATGCAAGGAGTAGGGATTTCCATGCAACGGATGCACTAGAGCTAAGAATGCTCAACAAAAGAAAACTAGTGGGTGTGCATCCAACTTGCTTGCTCATGAAGACCTAGGGCATTTTGAGGAAGCCCATCGTTGGAATATACAAGCCAGGTTCTATAATGAAAAATTCCCACTAGTATGAACAAGACAACTTATGAGACTCACTATATGAAAATCATGGTGCTACTTTGAAGCACAATATATGAGACTCACTTCATGAAGAACAAGGTGCTACTTTAAAGCACAAGTGTGGAAAAAGAGATAGTAGCATTGCCCTTTTTATTTTCTCTCTTTTTTTTGGGCCTTTCTTTTTTTTCTTTTTGGCCTTTCTCTCCCTTTTTTTGATTGGGCAATGCTCTAATAATGATGATCATCACACTTCTATTGATTACAACATAATGATTACAACTCGATACTAGAACAAGATATGACTCTATATGAATGCCTCCGGCGGTGTACCGGGATGGTGCAATGAATCAAGAGTGACATGTATGAAAAATAATGCATGGTGGCTTTGCCACAAATACAATGTCAACTACAAGATCATGCAATGGCAATATGACAAAAGTAAAGCATGTCATGATGATGATGATGATGATGATGATGATGATGATGATGATGATGATGATGGTGGTGGTGGAAGTTTCATGACAATATATCTCGGAATGGCTATGGAAATGCCATGATAGGTAGGTATGGTGGCTGTTTTGAGGAAGATATAGGGAGGTTTATGTGTGAAAGAGCGTATCATATCACGGGGTTTGGATGCACCGGCGAAGTTTGCACCAAATCTCAAGGTGAGAAAGGGCAATGCACGATACCGAAGAGGCTAGCAAAGGTGGAAAGGTAAAAGTGCGTATAATCCATGGACTCAACATTAGTCAAAAGAAGAGGGAGAAGCTGACGGTCCTTGATCGAAGAGGGAGAAGCTGACGGTCGGTTAAGACGCGTTTAAAGTTCGGTTGAACATAGATATGATATAAGTACTTCGGTACATGCAACCATTCTTCTACCCAAGTCACTTGGGGGCTCTTAAAATTTATATGAGCCATTTTATAATAAGTGTTCCTCTTCTTAGTCATTGCAAAGTTTTATTATTATTATTTATCACTCCTTTTTTCGACACGGCTGTGCGGTCACTAGCCGGGGAGCCTAATTTCTCTCTCAAAGCCGCTAGAGTTTAGTTTGCTAAACTGGCCTGATGAGAAGTACTCCGCCCTCGGGATAGGAGGTTGAAGCCGTAGGCTGACCCGCTCAAAGTCTTGAGATAGGATGTATCATGTTAAAGCACACGACAGAAGCACTTCTTTTTTCTAAGACCAACTTTCGGGTTGGCACCGAACACTTGATATTGTTCGGACGTCATGTTTTTACTGACGTTTCTTGGTTTTCCAAGCTTTTTGGCACTTTTAAACTATTTGTGCTTTTCCAGCATTAGTCTCGCAGTGCAACGCCGGACACCTTTAGGGATTCGGCAAAAACATTCTCAGATATTGCTATATATGCATTGGTTTCGAATTATGTCTTCGGTCAATAATTGGGTTGCCTGGCTCCTGCACTTCCTTCCTACGTTCCGTTTTGTTCGGCTAGGCGTGCAAAGGGAGAACCACTGCGATTGTGCTTCCAGCTCACATGGTTAAGCACCTCAGTGGAGAAAGCCGAAAACTGACTTTCACAATAAGCGTAAACTGGTCAGCGATCCGATGACTATGTTAAATGATGGGCCATTCATAACATTGGCCGAAGTGTTTACGGCTTGACCCCGACTGTTGCCGAACACTACCGGGGCTATTAACTGGCCTCCCAAACTAAATCCTCAATATTTTGCTCTTACATTAGAGCTGAGGTTTAATGATCATGCTTAGCATGACAACCCAAAGAAAGGAACCGATAGCGAGACTATTTTCTTTGGAAGACATTTCTTCTGTTAAACAGTAATATAACTCTCTACGTACCTTTGTTTATAAAACTGTATGGCCAGATTGCCTTGTTTGTTGTAAATCTTTGCCCTCATAAAGGCTTTATAAATTAGGACAAACACTCCTCAGCTACTGGCCGAGGAGGTGGAAGCCGATGGTCGGTCAACAAAGTTTTGTACAATGCGGATCCGAGCATTAATGACGTAAAGTACTTGGATACATAGTCATTACACATAATTTGTGATTTTACTATGGATATTGATCCTTAATTCGGCCACCTGTGCCCGCATTAAGGCTCGGGGGCTACTGGGCTTCGGGCTTATTATTTACAAATATTAAAGGGGCACATTGATCCCCTGATCTGGTGTTACCACCCGACCAGTGTCTCGGGGGCTACTGCATTGCTTGTCCAATGTAGAAAATTTTATGTGCAATATAGTTTCCGAGGAGATTTTGATCCTCAGGTTGGTCGGCCGCACCCAACCTGAGTCTCGAGGACTGAGCACGCCACTTTTAGTGTCCCGAAGTATTCTGCTGAGCTTGGACTTGATCCTCAGGCCGATTTTGCAAATCAACCTGAGTCTCAGCGGCTACTGGGATCAGCGGTCTTACGTCATCCTTCAGGTGGATCTCGAGTTTTAGACCGATACACACCTTGAGGGCTACTGGCTATATATCTCGGCAGAGAATAAATTGCACCAATAAAAAATATTCACAAAAATCGGCCCACATTCGGGGTGGTGCACCACCTCGGAAGCAGCCAAGCATAAAGCTCGGGCGCTAGTGGCTCGCTCCATAGAGGGCATTTCCGGCATTAAGCTCGGCTAAACTCCTTCAAACTTCTTTGAACCAAGGTGATTTACGACACCTCGGATATAGTCCGGCGTTGGAGCTCGGATATACAGTCCGGCGTTGGAGCTCGGATACAGTCCGGCGTTGGAGCTCGGATATACAGTCCGGCGTTGGAGCTCAGATACATAGTCCGGCGTTGGAGCTCGGATACATTCCGGCGTTAGAGCTGGGAAGCGGTCCGGCGTTGGTGCTCGGCTGCAAAAGATATCTGGAATACAGTCCGGCGTTGGAGTTCGGACGCAAGAGGACACTGCCTCCCGGGAACAACTTCAAACCCGAGGTGTGGCATAAAAATAACAAGGCATTGATAAAGGCCGGAAACTTAAAGGGGCTCCTCGGATACCCGATGTGTAAACTCGTCGAATGCATTTCGGCGATCCTCAAGATCGAAGATGGGAAGATTTGTTGAACCAGTTTCCAAGACCGACAACCGAAGATGAAGAATAGTTCGGAAGAATCGAGGAGCGTCTCTAACTTGAAGATCGGTTCAGGGGGCTACTGACGGCATCCTGGACTAGGGGGTACTCACCACGTCATCTCCCGATCTGTTAGATTGGGCCGAGGACCCCCATGGCCGTATACTCACGGGCCAGTTCGGACAGCTGCCGCATACATGGAAGATTCTACAGGACTTGGTGATCAAGACAAGGAATCCTCTGTTGGGTAACGTAGCATAAATTCAAAATTTTCCTACGTGTCACCAAGATCTATCTATGGAGAGACTAGCAACGAGGGGAAGGAGAGTGCATCTACATACCCTTGTAGATCGCTAAGCGGAAGCGTTCAAGTGAACGGGGTTGATGGAGTCGTACTCGTCGTGATTCAAATCACCGATGACCAAGTGCCGAACGGACGGCACCTCCGCGTTCAACACACGTACAGCCCGGTGACGTCTCCCAAGCCTTGATCCAGCAAGGAGAGAGGAAGAGGTTGAGGAAGACTCCATCCAGCAGCAGCACAACGGCGTGGTGGTGATGGAGGAGCGTGGCAATCCTCCAGGGCTTCGCCAAGCACCACAGAAGAGGAGGGAGAGAGGGAAGGCTGCACCATCAGGCAGAGATCAAATCACATGTGTTTTGGGCAGCCCCCTAGGCCTCATATATATAGGGGAAGGGGTGGAGGCTGCGCCCCCTCTAGGGTTCCCACCCCTAGGGGGGCGGCAGCCCTAGATGGCCAAGGGGTGGCGGCCACAAGGGGGAGGAGAGGGAGGCGCAGGGTATATGGGCCTTAGGGCCCATCTGCCCTTAGGGTTTGCCCCCTCTCCCCTTCTAGGCGCATGGGCCTTAGTGGGGCTGGTGCCCTTGGCCCATGTAGGCCAAGGAACACTCCCTACAGCCCATGTGGCCCCCCCGGGGCAGGTGGCCCGCCTTGGTGGACCCCCGGGACCCTCCCGGTGGTCCCGGTACATTACCGATATACCCCGAAACTCTTCCGGTGACCAAAACAGGACTTCCCATATATAAATCTTTACCTCCGGACCATTCCGGAACTCCTCGTGACGTCCGGGATCTCATCCGGGACTCCAAACAACATTCGGTAACCACATACAAACTTCCTTTATAACCCTAGCGTCATCGAACCTTAAGTGTGTAGACCCTACGGGTTCGGGAGACATGCAGACATGACCGAGACGTTCTCCGGTCAATAACCAACAGCGGGATCTGGATACCCATGTTGGCTCCCACACGTTCCACGATGATCTCATCGGTTGAACCACGATGTCAAGGACTTAATCAATCCCGTATACAATTCCCTTTGTCTATCGGTACGATACTTGCCCGAGATTCGATCGTCGGTATCCCGATACCTTGTTCAATCTCGTTACCGGCAAGTCTCTTTACTCGTTCCGTAACACATCATCCCGTGATCAACTCCTTGATCACATTGTGCACATTATGATGATGTCCTACCGAGTGGGCCCAGAGATACCTCTCCGTTTACACGGAGTGACAAATCCCAGTCTCGATTCGTGCCAACCCAACAGACACTTTCGGAGATACCCGTAGTGCACCTTTATAGTCACCCAGTTACGTTGTGACGTTTGGCACACCCAAAGCACTCCTACGGTATCCGGGAGTTGCAGAATCTCATGGTCTAAGGAAATGATACTTGACATTAGAAAAGCTTTAGCATACGAACTACATGATCTTGTGCTAGGCTTAGGATTGGGTCTTGTCCATCACATCATTCTCCTAATGATGTGATCCCATTATCAACGACATCCAATATCCATGGTTAGGAAACCGTAACCATCTATTGATCAACGAGCTAGTCAACTAGAGGCTTACTAGGGACATGGTGTTGTCTATGTATCCACACATGTATCTGAGTTTCCTATCAATACAATTATAGCAAGGATAATAAACGATTATCATGAACAAGGAAATATAATAATAACTAATTTATTATTGCCTCTAGGGCATATTTCCAACATCCTCCCCACCGGCGTATTCGGCTAGGACTCTTGTTATCCTAGGCCTCTGGTGCATTATATAAACCGAGGCCAGGCTAGTCGATAAACATATACATACAATCATACCATAGGCTAGCTTCTAGGGTTTAGCCTCTCCGATCTCGTGGTAGATCAACTCTTGTAATACCCATATCATCAAGAATAAATCGAGCAGGACGTAGGGTTTTACCTCCATCAAGAGGGCCCGAACCTGGGTAAAACTTCGTGTTCCCTGCCTCCTGTTACCATCGATCCTAGACGCATAGTTCGGGACCCCCTACTCGAGATCCGCCGGTTCTAACACCGACAGGCAGCCGCACCCCTTCCCTGGCGCAGCCCTCCCTCCTCCTACACCTCCTCCTCCTCCATAGTGCTTGGCGAAGCCCTGCAGGAGAACCACGAGCTCCATTGTCACCATGCCGTCGTGCTGCTGGAGTTCTCCCTCAATTTCTCCTCTCCCCTTGCTGGATCAAGAAGGAGGAGACGTCCCCGGGCTGTACGTGTGTTGAACGCGGAGGCGCCGTCCATTCGGCACTAGATCGGATCTTCCGGGATTTGAATCGCCGCGAGTATGACTCCATCAATCGCGTTCTTGTAACGCTTTCGCTTAGAGATCTTCAAGGGTATGAAGATGCACTCCCTCTCTCTCGTTGCTAGCATCTCCTAGATTGATCTTGGTGACACGTAGGAAAATTTTGAATTATTGCTACGTTCCCCAATAGCATACGGCCGCCTCGATGTAGTGCCGGTCGCGCTCGCTGGCGGCCGTGGGCGCGACGGAGAAAGCGAACGGCGCGGGGCCCGACGCGGTGGCGATGCGGGCTCCTCCTTCACGGAGGCGCGGAGGCGTCCCGGCGAGGAGCCAACTGTCGTGGTTCCGACTCTGACAGTGATGTAGGGGGTGAGTATGGAGAGGCTAGATCCTAGCTATTGGGAAGTTGTTACACGCGAGGTTTACGAGTTCAGGCCCTTCTCAGAGGAAGTAATAGCCCTACGTCTCGGAGCCCGGAGGCGGTCGACTAGATTATGCGTGTATGGATTACAGGGGTGCGAACCCTCCATACTAAGGAGGGGGGTGGCTTATATAGAGTTCGTCGGCCCCCTCCTGCCCTCAGTAATGCAGGGTTTAAGGTACATTTAAGATTGGGCGTTACTGGTAACGCCTCTAATAAAGTGTTATAATGACCATGAAGACTACTTAACAGCTGACCGTTTGCCTACGGAGTGACTGTAGGTCTCCTGGCAGTCGAGTGATTAGCTTCATGGTCGAGTGGTAGCTTCTTGGTCGAGTGTCTTGAACCTGTCGAGTGGGGTACCTTCAAGTCGATTGATAGGTGATTTCTTCTAGGGATGTCCTTGGGTAGGGCTCTTTGGACGGGTTCGTGCCCCTACCCTGGGTACATAGCTTCATCATTAGCCCCCGAATGGATCGAGGTTAGAGTGGGGAAAGAGTTGGGGATCCTTTCCGACTGGTTCTTTGGGGCTGTATGAGTGCCTCGTTTAGGGTCAGTTGTCACGGATGACGTCATCAACCTCTTTCAGTCGCCTTGACCCATTCCAAGCCTTTCGTCGAGTGAATATCTTTGCTTGCGACATGCCGAGTGTTGGTGCGAGCGGGATATTCTGTTTTTGGCAAGTGGTTTTGCGGCCCGCGGATCTCACGGGATTCGGATTTTGGGAAGCGCGCGGGACGGGAGCAGCCGCAGTAATCGGAAGTGATAAAGCGGAAACTCCTCGATCCTCGCGTCGCCTTTTTCGCCACGTACTGCGCGCGCATCTGCTGCGGGATTTGACTGGACTGCCTGGGCCTACCAGTCAGCCACTCGGGAGCGGCCCCTTATAAGTTGCCGGCTCGGGGTTTCCAAGCCGTGCGCTTCTCTTCTTCTTCCTTCTTCCTCTCTCCCTTGACCTTCGGCCGTACCCTAGCGCCGTTAGCCCGTGTGAGACCTCGCCGGCGACGATGGTGAAGGGCAAGACCACTGCTTTGGAGCGCGCGAAGAAGGTGGCGGCAGCGGGGAAAGGAAAGAGGTCTGCACGAGGCGGATCTTCCTCCCGGACTACCCTGCCCAAGGGTTGGATTCAGGGCGACTGGATGCCATCGGTGCTCCGGCAGGAGGATCTCGACGACATGGTCGAGGGAGGAGCCATTCCCCACGAGGCTGCGCGTCTCCCGGGGAGGGAGATCGAACCTCAACCCCGCGACGGTGAGTGCGTGCTCCTCGCCACCCACATCGACCGAGGGTTTTCTCTGCCTCCCCATCCATTCTTCCGGAGCTTCTTGAATTTCTTCGGAGCGCAGCTCCATCACTTTACCCCCAACTCCATAGTATATCTTGCCGCGTTCATTTCCATGTGCGAGGCCTTCCTGGGTTGTCGTCCGCATTGGGGGCTTTTCAAGCATATTTTTACTTGCCACTCTCAGTCGGTTAAAAAGGCCAAGTCGAGTGATGAGAAGACGCAAGTGATCCAGCTGTGCGGGGGCCTGGCGATCCAGACGAGGGGGAAGAGCTGTTTCCCCTCTATCACCTTCCCGGAGTCGGTCCGCGGCTGGCAGTCGACCTGGTTCTACTGCCAGGACCAGGCGACCCCCGGACAGTCGACTGGTCTTCCTCCTTTTTCCCTCGACCGAGCCGAGAAGCCTGTCTCTCTAAAAGTCACACCGGAGGAAAGGGCCCAAGTCAAGGTATTGGCGGGTCGAGTGGTTGAGCTTGTCCGTGAGGGGGTGACCGGGATGGACCTGTTAGAGGTCTTTCTCCAGAGGTGCATCCAACCGCTCCAGGCGCGAGACCACCCGATGTGGCTCTATTCTGGCCTTGACAACACCACTCGGATCCACCCAGAGGAGGTCACTGACGAGATGCTGGAGGGGTGGCTGTCAAGCATAACGGGGAACAAAGACAACCCCCGAGGAGCCAGAAGGGTAATTCCACTCGACAACTCATATGAAGTGGATCAGGTATGTCTTTGTGTCGGATATCTGGCCTTCTGTATTGGTCTTCTTGGGGTAAGTCGATTGACTTTCGTCCTGTCTGTTGTCTTCCAGGCGACCACTGAGATGTACTCGACGCCCAACGGGGCACAAGGGTCGACTGAGGAAGGTGAGGGGAGCGGAGGCGAGAGCGGGGACGACCAGGGCGAGTGGAGTCCGACGGTGAGGGAGAGGAAGGCGACGACATCTTCTCCAGCGAAGAGGAGGAGGAGGCTGAACCCTCCCGCCCGGAGGGGCGATCCAAGCTCACCCACGATCCAGCGCAGGAACGTGGCAAAGCGACTGCTCCTGTTGGGCAGTCGTCGAAACGCCCTCGGACTTCTTCTCCTCCGCCGACCGGGAAGGCTCCCAAGCACCCACGAGCGACGCCATCCAAGCCGCCCAAGGCCTTGCCCAAGATGAAGATAGATGTTCCCATCATTTCCGGGTAACAATAACACTTGCTTTCCTTTGTCGACTGTGGACGGATCCTTGGTCGATTCACTGGGCCAACTGACTAACTTTCGAGATTTGCAGTGGTGCAACTTCTGAGGTCTCCGCCAGGAACGACGACCAAGAGATGGAGGACGCTGTCACCTCCAACCCTGGTACGATCACTGACGTCCTGCTTTCGAGTCGACTGAAACTTTATTGCGACTCTGGTCGATTGAATGTTTTCCTTGCAGCTCCTCCTCATGTTATTGACCTCCCGGACGACGACGACAACGAACCACTGAGGGTGAAGAGGAAGAAGAAGGCGTTGGCTGGCAAGACTCCGCAATCCACTCCAGCGCCTGAGGCCGTAGTTCGAGACGATGGCGAACCCACTCGGGCTTCCGTGACTTTCGTTGTTCCTCTGACGAGTGTGCGGCCTTCAACGTCGACTGCGGATCCGTCTTCGCTTTTTGCTGCGTACCCCGTCCCTGAGGAGCAAGCGGCTGCTGCGAAGGAGGCTGTACGCCAGGCTGGAATCATGATGGAACAGGTGAAAGTGGCTCGGGAAGCTTGCCAGGCGGCTTATGACGCAAGCTCGGCTCTTTAGAGCAATGTCCGGGTCAGTCGACTTCAACACTTGGTCTGTTTCGATATGTCCTTTGAAGAATCTCTTTCCCGAAAATCTTTAAGTTTGTACACCCACTGGGTGTGTTTGCCAATTCTTGGACGAGTGGGGGCACGCTAAGTGCACCCACTGGGTGTAGTCCCCGAGACTACGGTGGACTGCTGGCAGTCGACTGTAGTCTTTAAATTGAGTCGTTGTAGTTGAGTTTCTTCGCTCTATCTGATCGGGTCATGTCGAATGGAACGGTATCCTGTCGACTGCGGGCAGTCGACGTCTTTCTCTTTTTTTTACTGTGGGGGCACGCTGAGTGCACCCACTGGGTGTAGTCCCCGAGGCTACTGTCGAATGTTTCACTTCGGCTGTAGTCTTAGAAACTCCATTATTGTCTCTTAGCTGCTCGGAAGCAACTTGTCTTGGACTCGACTTCAGGGGTCGGTCGGGTGGGATAGGAACCGGTGGGGGCACGCTAAGTGCACCCACTGGGTGTAGTCCCCGAGACTATGGTGGACTGCTGGCAGTCGACCGTAGTCTTAGTATTTATTGCTGTTGTTGCTTTTTTTTACTGAAATTGTAACTCCTCCCCTTTGACTTCAGAAATCTTGTGATCTTGGAACCCGCTTGGCTGACTTGGAGAAGCAGCAAATTCAAATGAACCTTGATCTGGAGCTGGCCAGGACAGAGCTGCAGAAGGTCAGAGACGGCGCCGCAGGTAAGACGCCTTTGTCGACTGGTTAGTTTTTAGGCTTGAGTATCTTTTCGCTTTCTCCGACTCAATCATCATTTTTTTGCAGAAAAACTGAAAGAAGCTCTGGCGAAGAAGGATCAGGACTTGGCTGCTGCCCGTAAGGAGGCTGATGACAAGACTGCTCTGGCCACACAGAAGCTGGCTTCGGTCGACCAATTGGAAAAAGAGAATACCAGGTTGCAGACCGCTCTGAATGAAGCCAACAGGTTGACTGCAAATTGGAAGAAGGAGAACCTCCTCTTGGGCGAGAAGATGGAAGGCATCGCTCGTAGGAGGGACGGCCTGGAGGGCTACTTGAGGAGTTTTGCCAAGAAGTTGTACATCAAGCTCGAAGGTGCACATTCAGTTCCGACTGTTTTTTTTTGTGTGTGTCGACTCAGTTTTACGAAATTTGACTTATCCTTGGGTCGTGTATGCAGAACTTTGCCAGAACTTTGAAGAGGAGACTGGGCGGATCGAAACAGGTTTGGATCCAATCAACTCTCCGGTGAAAGATGAAGCTGCCATGAACCTGCTCCGACTGGAATCTCGTGTTGACGGCGTCGTGGATTACTTGGCTCGACTGAAGGTTGCCATGACGCGGATCGACCCGACGCTTTGGCCAGAGTCCACGCTCCAGAATGATCTCCAGTCTCTGATGACTCGACTCAACGGAATCCCTGACCGAGTGCAGGAGTGGAAGAAGTCTTCAGCTCGGTGTGGCGCTGACGTGGCTCTGTCTCTGGTCCACGTCCATTGCAAGGAGGTGCGGGAGGAGAAGCTGGCCGCCATCCAAGTCGCCAACACGAGGAAGCACAACTTCCAGGACTTCATGGAGACATTTATTGCTGCTGCTACCCGTATCGCAGACGGGATCGACTTGGATGAGTTTGTCGCCCCTACCAGTCCTCCTCCTCCTGAGGAATGAAAAAACTTGCCTCGGAATGCCGAGTGTATTTTGTAATCCGTTAAACTCTGCCTTAAATTTGCCCCGGAATGCCGAGTGGAAGTGTAACAGTTAAACTCTGCCGAGCCGGGGGCTCGAGTACTTTGATCTGAGGTCTCTGGGACCTTTTAGGCTTTATTTGAACTTGATTTGTCGTTGAATCTCTTTGTGGATGACCCGTCGAGTGGAATTTGGTCTTCACTCGAAATAACTTTGTGTCTGTGGTGCAGCTCCGAAGGAGAAGCTAGTAGTCGATCTACACCCTGTTACTGCAGAGTGGGACGCAGCGCACATTGTATTTGTGGCGAAGCTCTCTAGGAGGAGGTGGCGGTCGACCCACACCCTGTTGCTGTGGGGTGGGACGGAGCGCACATTGTATTTGTGGCGAAGCTCTCCAGGAGAAGGTGGCAGTCGACCTGCCCCTCGTCGTCCTTGGGAAATGAGATGTGTTTCATACTTAGGCAAGCGCTGGGCTGCAGCTAAGCCTCCGAGCGGGAGGTTTGCTCTCGCTCGGTAGGATTTCAAACTTAGGCGAGTGCTGACTGCAGCTAAGTCTCTTCGTAGGAGAACTTAGGTGAGTGCTGGACTGCAGCTAAGCCCCCCGAGTGGGAGGTTTGCTCTCCACTCGGTAGGATTTTTCAAACTTAGGCGAGTGCTGACTGCAGCTAAGTCTCTTTGTAGGAGAACTTAGGCGAGTGCTGGACTGCAGCTAAGCCCCCGAGTGGGAGGCTTGCTCTACACTCAGTAGGATTTTTCAAACTTAGGCGAGTGCTGACTGCAGCTAAGTCTCTTCGTAGGAGAACTTAGGCGAGTGCTAGACTGCAGCTAAGCCCCCGAGTGGGAGGTTTGCTCTCCACTCGGTAGGATATTTCAAACTTAGGCGAGTGCTGACTGCAGCTAAGTCTCTTCGTAGGAGAACTTAGGCGAGTGCTGGACTGCAGCTAAGCCCCCGAGTGGGAGGTTTGCTCTCCACTCGGTAGGATTTTTCAAACTTAGGCGAGTGCTGACTGCAGCTAAGTCTCTTCGTAGGAGAACTTAGGTGAGTGCTGGACTGCAGCTAAGCCCCCGAGTGGGAGGTTTGCTCTCCACTCGGTAGGATTTTTCAAACTTAGGTGAGTGCTGACTACAGCTAAGTCTCTTCGTAGGAGAACTTAGGCGAGTGCTGGACTGCAGCTAAGCCCCCGAGTGGGAGGTTTACTCTCCACTCGGTAGGATTTTTCAAACTTAGGCGAGTGCTGACTGCAGCTAAGTCTCTTCGTAGGAGAACTTAGGCGAGTGCTGGACTGCAGCTAAGCCCCCGAGTGGGAGGTTTGCTCTCCACTCGGTAGGATTTTTCAAACTTAGGCGAGTGCTGACTGCAGCTAAGTCTCTTCGTAGGAGAACTTAGGCGAGTGCTGGACTGCAGCTAAGCCCCCGAGTGGGAGGTTTGCTCTCCACTCGGTAGGATTTTTCAAACTTAGGCGAGTGCTGACTGCAGCTAAGTCTCTTCGTAGGAGAACTTAGGCGAGTGCTGGACTGCAGCTAAGCCCCCGAGTGGGAGGTTTGCTCTCCACTCGGTAGGACTTTTCAAACTTAGGCGAGTGCTGACTACAGCTAAGTCTCTTCATAGGAGAACTTAGGCGAGTGCTGGACTGCAGCTAAGCCCCCCGAGTGGGAGGTTTGCTCTCCACTCGGTAGGATTTTTCAAACTTAGGCGAGTGCTGACTGCAGTTAAGTCTCTTCGTAGGAGAACTTAGGCGAGTGCTGGACTGCAGCTAAGCCCCCGAGTGGGAGGTTTGCTCTCCACTCGGTAGGATTTTTCAAACTTAGGCGAGTGCTGACTGCAGCTAAGTCTCTTCGTAGGAGAACTTAGGCGAGTGCTGGACTGCAGCTAAGCCCCCGAGTGGGAGGCTTGCTCTACACTCAGTAGGATTTTTTTTGAACTTAGGCGAAACGGATTCGCGGCTAAGTCACCCACTCGGGGTTTTCGTATGTAAACAAAAGTGACAGCAATCATTGGAACACTCTTGACTTTGATAAAAATGAACTGCGGAAGTTTCTCTTATTACATCTTTATAGGAAGGAAATTAAGTGTAAAAGTGGCGGAGCAGCTCCGCGTTCCAAGCTCGCGGCTCGTCGATCTGGCAATCAACATTGTAGAGGTGATACGCTCCATTGTGGAGGACTCTGGTGATGATGAAGGGGCCTTCCCAAGTAGGAGCAAGCTTGTGTGGTTTCTGTTGATCCACTCGGAGGACCAAATCTCCTTCTTGGAAGGCTCGATTCTTCACATGCCGGGCATGGAATCGACGCAAGTCTTGCTGATAAATGGTCGATCTGATCATGGCCATCTCTCTTTCTTCTTCCAGGAGGTCTACTGCATCTTGCCGAGCCTGTTCTGCTTCATCTTCGGTGTAAAGCTCGACTCGGGGAGCGTTGTGAAGGAGATCACTTGGCAGAACGGCTTCGGCTCCATAAACAAGAAACAATGGGGTTCTTCCAGTCGACCGGTTAGGGGTGGTCCTTAATCCCCACAGAACTGACGGAAGCTCGTCGACCCAGGCACCTGCCGCGTGCTTGAGATCACGCATTAGTCAAGGTTTTAGTCCTTTGAGGATCAGACCATTTGCTCTTTCAGCTTGTCCATTCGACTAGGGATGGGCGACTGATGCATAGTTGACTCGAGTGCCTTGAGAGGCGCAAAAGGCTCTGAACTGGTCTGAATCGAAGTTTGACCCATTGTCAGTGATGATGCTATGAGGGCCTCCATATCTGAATGTTAGTCCTCTGACGAAACTAATAGCAGTGCAAGCATCGAGGTTCTTGATGGGTTTAGCTTCAATCCATTTGGTAAACTTGTCGACTGCCACAAGCACATGGGTGAAACCGCTCCTGCCTGTTCTCAGAGGACCGACCATGTCCAGTCCCCAGACAGCGAAGGGCCAGACGAGTGGAATGGTCTTCAGGGCTGATGCGGGCTTGCGTGACATGTTGGAGTAGAACTGACACCCCTCACACTTGTCGACTATCTCCTTTGCCATCTCATTTTCTCTTGGCCAGTAAAATCCCGCTCGGTATGCTTTGGCCACAATGGTCCGAGAGGACGCATGGTGACCACAGGTCCCCAAGTGGATCTCATCAAGGATCATCTGACCTTCTTCCGGTGTTATGCACTTCTGACCGATTCCAGTCGCGCTTTCTCTGTACAACTGTCCTTTTATGACTGTGAAGGCCTTGGATCGACGGACGATCTGTCGAGCCTCTTCTTCGTCCTCCGGGAGTTCTTTTCTTAGGATATACGCGATGTACGGTACCGTCCAGTCGGGAGTGATCGCCAAGACTTCCATGATTAGGTCGACCACGGCAGGAACTTCGACTCCAGTCGGATCTGTGGCACTTTTCGGCTGAGGGGTTTCTTCTATGAAGGGATCTTCTTGGACTGATGGCGAGTGGATGTGTTCCAGGAACACGTTGCTGGAAATGGCATCCCTCTTGGAGCCTATCTTTGCCAGATCATCAGCTGCCTGATTCTTCAGTCGGGGAATGTGATGAAGCTCCAACCCCTCAAATTTCTTTTCTAGCTTTCTTACTGCGTTGCAGTAACCGGTCATAGCCGGACTTCTGACGTCCCACTCCTTCATCACTTGATTAACCACTAAATCCGAATCGCCATAGACCATGAGGCGACGGACGCCGAGTGAAATGGCCATGCGCAACCCATACAAAAGTGCTTCATACTCTACTTCATTATTGGAGGAATCAAAGTGAATCTGGAGAACATATCTGAGCTTATCTCCTCGAGGGGAGACTAAGACTACTCCCGCGCCGGAACCATTAAGCATCTTAGATCCATCGAAGAACATGGTCCAGTGCTCCGAGTGAACTTGAGTCGGAAGTTGCTGTTCAACCCACTCGGCGATGAAATCTGCGATTGCTTGGGACTTGATAGCCTTCTTTGCCTCGAACTTGATATCTAAGGGAAGGAGTTCAATCGCCCACTTGGCCACTCGACCAGTTGCATCTCTGTTGTGCAGAATCTCTGACAGTGGGGCGTCACTGACGACTGTAATGGAGTGGTCAGAGAAGTAATGTGCAACCTTCTTTGTGGTCATGTAAATCCCATATACAAGCTTCTGGTAATGGGGGTATCTTTGTTTTGAAGCGGTCAAAACTTCAGACACGTAATAGACTGGGCGCTGAACTCTGAAGGCCTTTCCTTCCTCTTCCCGCTCGACCGTAAGTACTGTGCTGACAACTTATCCTGTGGCCGCAATTTAAAGCAGCAAAGGTTTTTTGCTGATTGGGGCAGCAAGCACCGGCTGGGTGGAGAGCAGAGCTTTGAGATCTGCAAATGCTGCATCAGCTTCTGGAGTCCACTCGAATTTGTCAGACTTCTTCATCAGTCGGTAAAGAGGCAACGCCTTTTCACCGAGACGAGAAATGAATCGACTTAAAGCGGCCAAGCAGCCTGTAAGCTTTTGGACATCGTGCACGCGTACAGGACGCTTCATCCGGAGTATGGTGCCAATTTTCTCAGGATTGGCGTCGATCCCTCGTTCGGAAACGAGAAAACCGAGTAACTTTCCACCTGGAACTCCGAATATGCACTTTGATGGATTGAGCTTGATATCATACCTCCTGAGATTGGCAAAGGTTTCAGCAAGGTCAGCCCGCAGGTCGGAACCTTTTCGGGACTTGACCACGATATCGTCCATGTATGCCTCTACATTTCGACTGATTTGAGTGAGTAAACACTTCTGAATCATTCTCATGAACGTGGCTCCGGCGTTCTTGAGGCCGAACAGCATGGTGACGTAACAGAAGCACCCGAATGGAGTGATGAAAGCTGTTTTGATCTCGCCGGGCCCATACAGACGGATCTGATGGTACCCGGAATAGGCGTCTAGGAAAGATAGTCTCTCGCACCCCGCAGTCGAGTCGACTATTTGGTCGATGCGAGGGAGGGGAAAATGATCTTTCGGGCAGGCCCGATTGATATGCTTGAAGTCAATGCACATGCGGAGCGACTTGTCCTTTTTGGGGACCATGATGACATTGGCGAGCCACTCGGAGTGGTAAATCTCTCGGATGAACTCTGCTGCTAAGAGCCGAGCCACTTCCTCGCCAATGGCTTGCTTCTTCTGGACGGCGGACCGTCGAAGATGTTCCTTCACAGGCTTGAATTTTGGGTCGACTCGTAGATGGTGCTCAGCCAGCTCTCTGGGAACTCCAGGCATGTCAGAGGGTTTCCATGCGAAGATATCCCAGTTCTCACGGAGGAGCTGGATGAGCGCTTCTTCCTATTTGGAGTCGAGCGTCGTTGAGATGTGAGTCGGAGCAGCGTCGGGGTCGGTCGGGTGAATGTGGACTGTCTTTGTTTCGCCAGCCAACTGAAAAGCTGATTCTGAGGCGAGCTTCTTGGCTCGCAGCAATTCACTCGGATCGGCAGTCTTTTGGTACTCTTTCAGCTCGACTACTGCCATCTGAGCGTCAGCGATCTTTGAGCCTTTCTGAAAGCATTCTTCTGCTTTTTTCGGCTGCCCGTAACAGTGATCACACCTTTGGGGCCAGGCATCTTCAGTTTGAGATACACGTAACATGGTCGAGCCATGAAGCGTGCGTAAGCTGGCCTACCCAAAATGGCATGATAGGCACTCTGGAAGTCCACAACTTCGAATGTCAGCCTTTCCTTGCGGTAATTCTTTGAATCACCGAAAACTACATCAAGAGCAATCTGGCCGAGCGACTCGGCTTTCTTCCCAGGAATGACTCCATGGAAGCTCATGTTGCTGGTACTAAGTCTGGACATCGGAATGCCCATCCCTTTCAACGTCTCAGAGTACAGTATGTTCAGGCCACTGCCGCCGTCCATCAATACTTTGGTCAGTCGAGTGCCTTCGACAACTGGGTCGACCACCAAAGCTTGCCTCCCAGGGGTGGCAATGTGCGTCGGGTGATCCGACTGGTCGAATGTGATGGCAGTCTGCGACCACTTCAGGTAATCGGGTGTTGCCGGGGCAACCATGTTCACCTCACGGTTAATGACTTTCAGTCGACTCTTGCTCTCAACATCAGCAAAAATCATCAGGGTGGAATTGATCTGGGGGTATCCATCGTCATTGTCTTCTTTGTCTTCAATCCTGTCTGCCTCTTTTTCCTTATCTTTGGGCTGCTTGCCCTGGAACTGCTGGATCAGGAGCCGGCACTGTCAAGTGGTATGCTTTGGGTAAATAAAATTACCCTCTTCGTCTTTCTTGGTGTGGATGTGACACGGTAAGTCCAAAACATCATTCCCGTCTTGATCTTTGACCTTCTTGGGCTTCCAGGTGCCCTTGGGGTTCCCCTTGAAATTTCCCTGGGCAACGGCCAGGGCCTCCCCGGGAGCAACTGGCTCGGCCTTCCGCTTCTGTTTCCGAGTGGAGTTTCCTCCAGTTTCTTGGGCGACTGCTTTGAGCTTGCCGCTTCGGAGTCGGTCTTCGTCTTCACCATTAGCGTACTTGGTGGCGATCTCCATCATCCGATTCAGAGACATCTCCCCAGTTCGACCAAACTTCAGATTCAACTCTCTGTATTTAACGCCCTCTTTGAAAGCGCAAACTGCTTGATGGTCTGGCACGTTCTCAACTGTGTGGTGCAGCGTGATCCACCTCTGGATGTAATCCCTCAGTGTTTCATTCGGCTTCTGCACGCAAGACGGTAACTCTGTGAGGCCTGCAGGTCGTTTGCATGTTCCTTCAAAGGTCATGACAAACACTCGGAGAGGTCCTCCCAGGTGTAAATGTTGCTAGGTGCCAACTGATTCAACCACGCTCTAGCTGAGCCCTCCAACATAAGAGGCAAATGCTTCATGGCCACTTCATCATTGCCATCGCCAATCTGTACAGCCACTCGGTAATCTTCGAGCCAAGTGTCAGGCTTGGACTCGCCGGTGAACTTGCTGACTCCAGTTGCCAGCCTGAAATTGGGAGGAATCACTGCGGCCCTGATGGCTCGACTGAAGCACTCTGGCCATGAAACACGTACTCTGCTGCTGTTGGCAGGCGCATCTCTGTTGTGGCCCTCTCGATGAGCCATGTTCCTGTCGACCAAACCTTTAACGAGGATAGACCTCGCATCAAAGCCTGGGTCTCTGGGGTCGACTGGAATCCTCTGCCCAACACTGTGAGGGCGTCTGTCATCTTGCCGTCTAGGCGCATATGACCAGCTCCTCGGGGGAGGGGTTGGCACTCGACGTCGATCATCTCGACCGAATCGATGATCATACTGCTCATTCCTCATGTACTGATCATGCCGGTCATCACGTCCCTCACTCCTCGGGGGCGATCTCGGGCTGTGGGCCGACTGGACTGTGTCTGCTGCAATGGATCGACTGTGGATCCTATCCCGCGACTGAGAAACGGCGGAATTCTGGTTTCCTGCCGCCCGGAGCAATGCTCTGATCTGCAACAAGCCCCTGCCTGCCTCTGACTGGGATGGCTGAATTGATTCTGCTATACGGGCTGAAACGGCCAAATTCTGAACTGGGGTTCGATATATACCTGAGGCGGTGAGAAGAGCCGGTGCCGACTGGACTCGGGAGCTAGCGGACGTCGACTGGACTCGGGAGCCCGCTGACGCGCTTGCTCATCGAGTATTCGCTGGAGATTCTCCAGTCGAGTGTGCTCGGCCAGGTTAGCAAGGCGCACGTCCTCCAAGGCCCGGGCCTCGGGGGTTTCTCCGACAATAGGAGTGTGGAGTGCATCCATGTTCCGGCGGCGAAGCTCCTCTCGCTGTAACGACGTGAGAGGTTCGGGCAGATACTCATCGTGGGGACGCGACGGGTCGCCTCCGCCCGTAGCTCCGTCAGCGCAAGGGAAACCGGGGGGACAGTGTGTTCCATCGACCGCCAGAACCTCAGCCGCTGGGTCGCTGCTGTCGCACTCGGATGCGGTCCCCACGGAGCCAGTCGACAGGTCGAACAGGCCATAGAGGGACTCGACGGGCTCGATTGCCGCAACTTGTGGGGCCGCCGACTGGCAGGCCACGGCGTGCCTCACCCACCGCTGAAGTCTCGACCGACCGGAGCGCTTGCGCTGGTGGGAGACAGGGCGGGGAGACGACGCAGGGGTCGACCGATACTGGGTCGACGGCTGCCGCGGGAGGACGCCACGAATGCATGCGCGGAAGTGCGTCGCGCCGCGGACGGGGAGCGCGTCGATGTCGAGTGGTGCCTCCTGAAGCCAGGCGGAGTCATCGGCGATGAAGGTGAGCGCGCCGAGACGGATCTCCCGGCCCTCCACCAAAACTCCGCAAGAAACCATGATCAAAGGGATCGGAAAAGATCCAACTTCTCCAACTAAGTGCTAAGATTCCTACCCCACGGTGGGCGCCAACTGTCGTGGTTCCGACTCTGACAGTGATGTAGGGGGGTGAGTATGGAGAGGCTAGATCCTAGCTATTGGGAAGTTGTTACACGCGAGGTTTACGAGTTCAGGCCATTCTCGGAGGAAGTAATAGCCCTACGTCTCGGAGCCCGGAGGCGGTCGACTGGATTATGCGTGTATGGATTACAGGGGTGCGAACCCTCCATACTGAGGAGGGGGGTGGCTTATATAGAGTTCGTCGGCCCCCTCCTGCCCTCAGTAATGCAGGGTTTAAGGTACATTTAAGATTGGGCGTTACTGGTAACGCCTCTAATAAAGTGCTATAATGACCATGAAAACTACTTAACAGCTGACCGTTTGCCTACGGAGTGACTGTAGGTCTCCTGGCAGTCGAGTGATTAGCTTCATGGTCGGGTGGTAGCTTCTTGGTCGAGTGTCTTGAACCTGTCGAGTGGGGTACCTTCAAGTCGCTTGATAGGTGATTTCTTCTAGGGATGTCCTTGGGTAGGGCTCTTTGGACGGGTTCGTGCCCCTACCCTGGGTACATAGCTTCATCACCAGCCTCGTGGCCGTGCTTGCCTCTGCGGCCGTAATTCTATAGCCCCATGGCTGCGGGCGGCCGGCCGGCGAGCTCGAGGCTAGGTTTTGTTGTTTTTGGTGCTGTCGGGTTTCGAGGAGGCCGCGGAGTGAAGCCTTCCTCTCCTCCTGCCCGCAGGTCCGTCCCTGACAGGGCCAACTCGCCACCATCGCGTCGTGATGGACGACAGCAGCTCGCCGACTTCCCCGTGGCGTCCAGTCGCCGGCGTCGCGTTGGTGGTGGTCTGGATCTGGCACCTTCGGCCTCGCATCGACGGAATCCGTCGCCGGCTTGAACTCAAAGGTCCAAGCTTTTTGGAAGTTCGTCGCGGGAAGGAAGAGGGGAGCGTGGCGAGGCCACCGAAGGTGGGGCAGGAGAGCGCAGCTACGCGATAGAAGGTGGTGGTAGGGGGAGGGGGGAGAGCGCGGCGGCGAGCCAGAGAAGAGCATCGAGCGGACCACGGCGGCCAGCCGGAGAAAAGAGTGAGTGCGAGGACTGCGGGTTCGGTCGAAAATAGATGGAGGGGGTTTTCGCAAAAAAAAAACGCCGCGGCAACTAAAACGGAACGGAGGGAGTATAATGCATAAAAGATTCACCTCACCCCAGCTTGCCGGTGACGTGCGGCATGCACCCACACTGGCAAACAGTACAACACACCCACCACAGTGTGCCGTGGAGTAATTTCCCTTCGTCCGCTAGCGATCGAGTAGGGTTCTATGCGGCCTAGATTTTCAAAGCGGGCAGAAGAGGCCAGCAGGGAAGCAGCAGCACGGCAGCAGCCAGCAGGAGAGGAGAGGACGACGCAAACTTTTGTTTTGTTGCGGCGTCGTCGTCGCGTTGCGCGAGGCCTTAAATTATTCCACCCTCCCTGCGCCTCGCGACAACGCTGGTGGGGTTCGCTCGCTCGGCTTATCGGGCGCGCCAAAAAGCCACCGCCCATCATCGTGGTTCGTAGTACTACTGCTGCTGCTAGAAAAAGTCTCTCCTTCTCCCGGAGTAGCACTTCAAATGCGGCGGTGCGAGACGCTGGAGCATGCACGCACCAATTCGAGCAAAAACCACGGCAACGGCAACGGACGGGATCACAAATTTAGCGCCGTGCCGTGCTTAAATCTAGTATCAAGCTCAACGAAAAAGAGTGGCCCATCAATTTCTTGGCGGCATATTTTCAGTCTGTAGAGCGTGGCCATGAATGTACAGTGGGTAGTGCAGTTGAGGGAACGAGAAGAACTCCATCCAAGCAAAAGAACGGTGGTGCAGAGGAGGATCCCGTGGATGGATTCAATCACCGCCGCATGTCAAAAGAGCAAGGCAATAGCTTTGGCTGCCTAGGATCCAACGGCCGATGCCATCGCCACGTGTTGCCTTGTGTCCAATGACAAGGCGAGGAACCAAAGCATAGATAGGTGCAACTCCTCCACTGTGCGGTGCACTAATTGGAGAACAGGGCCATGCTCGTGTCCAGCTCAAAGACGGCTCGTGAGCCGATACCATCGCACACCGGTTAAAATATATTAGTTTGTCTAATTCACATCTAGATGTTTTTTAAAGATGTCACATCTAACCTTCCAAAAATAACTACGCAGCAACAAAAAACAAAAGAAAAAAAGCTAGGACAAAAAAAATAGACCACAAACATAATGCTTATCAGGTTAGAATATCACATCTACATGTATCCCAGACATACCCAAAATATATGCCATCACAGCAGCATCAGTTCCGGATGAGCCATCGACGAGGACAGTTCAGCATGTTTTACATATGTACATGCTATTTTCTATGAAAAATCACGCGTGAATCCGAAACATAGCGCAAGCTCCCCGGCGGTGCAGGACCGTGAAAGTTCAGTCGTTCAGACAAGCCAAAAATTTCTCCCCTTAACCCGACAATTAGATTTCAACAAAGTTAAGACGACGACGAAAGCGTTGAATTCGACCCGAGGCATCAGCTGGCGTCCCGCAATCGCCTTGTTTCTTTGGATGACAAGAAAGCATTCAATCGTTCGGCTCACAAGCCTTTTACCTAACTCATCAGGAACTGATCGCATCTGGGTTTGTCCCCTTTTCACCAAATGCAGCCTGCCCTCTTGGGCACGATTCGATTCGATCGAACGGAAAGATCAAAGATCCAATCCAATCGATGATCAATCGGCAGATCACTTCATCATTCCTACCAAAATCTATGCACTAATCCGAACCAAAACGGGAAGGCATACACAGTACTATCAACAGACACACACCCATGGCATGCGTAGGCATGCAGCAAGTTCAGCCCAAAACAAGCAGCGCATGCATATGCATGCCCCAAGTTCGGTCTACAACAAAGTACTAAACAAAACAATCAGAAGAAGAAATGAAATTTTCGATGCGATGAAACGCCTAGCTAGCTAGCTAATGTCCATGGGTGGTACTACTAGTAGTGGTGAAATCGAACCCAGAGTCCAGGCAGACATGGCCGGCCGGCCGGCGGTCAGTCGAAGCGGCGGCCGCGCCAGGCGGAGACGGAGAAGAGGGCGCGGTCCTGCCAGCACAGGAAGAAGGTGCCCTTCTCCTCGCGGACCTTGAAGCCGTCGCAGCCCAGCCCCTGCGCCGCCCGGCGGGCCTGCAGCAGCGCGTAGTAGCTCAGCGGGACGCGCCCGAAGCCGGCGCCCTCCATGCGCGCCGCCCAGCGGTCCAGCCGCTCGTGCCGCTCGCGGCGGTCCGCGCCGTCGCAGGCCACGATGTTCTTGATCTCCTCGCCCAGGAGCCACCGCTCGACGCGCGCGCGCTCCACGGACCCGCGCGCCGCGCCCACCTCCAGGCAGTCGAACAGCGCCGCGTAGTAGTTGAGCGCCTCCACGAACCGCTCCGTCAGCCCCGCCGTGTTGTGGCTCGCCTCCTGCTCGCAAACCACCATCACCTTGGGCGACAGCCCCCACAGCGCGCCCAGGAACGCGTCCGCCCGCGAGGTGGACGGGGACAGCAGCCCCGACGAGTCCGGGCTGCTCCGACGCCGCTCCTTGTCGGCTGGGGCGGCGGAGGAGGTGTCGTCGTCGGTGGCGAGCAGGCGGTGGAGCTGCAGGCTGGAGCTGATGGCCAGCGCCTCGCCGGTCTTCACGCGGAGGGACTCCACGTCCAGCGCGTCCAGGCGGGACACCACCGGGTTGAACTGGAACGGCACGTCCAGCCGCTCCGCCTCCTTGGTGAGCGCCATGGCCGTCTGCGAGAGCAGGTCCTTGTGCTCGTGCACGGCGGTGAGGCGGAAGTGCGGCGGGCCCTCGGGCCGCGCGGCGAGGAGGTGGAGCAGCTCGAGCCACTGCGTGGCGTCGGCGCCGCCGAGGTCGATGACGTGGACGATCTTCTCCGACTCCATGGCCTCGAGGATCGCCTGGTTCGCCGCGGCCCCGGCGAGGCGGAGGAAGGGGCAGAGGTCAAGGAAGTGGCGACGCGCGACGGCGACCTCGGCCGGCGTGGGGCCCGCGCGCGGCAACAGCAGCGCCCGGCACAGGCCGGGCCACGCACGGAGCGCGCGCCGGGCCAGCGCCTCCGCGAAGGCCGCGGCGACGCGCTGCATGGCGTCGCCGTCGGGCGCGGCCAGGGTCGCGATGTGCTCGAGCGCGGCGTTGGCGGCGTCGAGCCGGCCGGCGGAGGCGGCGGCGGCGCAGTTGAGCAGGAGGTGGATGAGGCAGAGGCCGCGCTCGTCGGAGCGGAGCTCGCGGAGCATCCAGGGCGGCGTGGCGCCGGCGCCGGGGTGCGGGTGGAGCGGCATGTTGGAGAAGTTCTGGAGCGGGGAGGAGGTGACCGACGAGGAGGAGCCTTCGTCCTGGTGGACCATCAGCCTCGCCAGCGCTGCCGCCCGCTCCGCTCGGCGATCCCGCTCGGTTCACGAAGCAAGCAAGCAAAGTCGCCTCCTTTCCGTGTCTATCTATCTATCTATCTATCTCCCCGATGCCGGCCGTGGCGTGGTGGACGACGGGCGATTTATACGGCGGCCGTCTCTGAGGTTTTGGCTCGCGACTGCGTGGTGCAAACTGCAGAGGGGAAATCCAATGAACAAACCAAGGCAGGAGGCTTAAATAGACGGGGGTGGAGGAGGAGGCCAGGCAGAGAGGAGTGGGAGGACACGGCAGGGAGGAGAAGGAGACAAGCAGAGAGGAACAAAGGGCAGAGGTCCGAGAGGACTGCAACAAGGGGCAATGGCGCGAGGAGCAAGGATACAATTCACCCCGTCCCCGTCAGGTCAGAGCGAGGAGCGGAGCGGACAAAGGGGAAATCGGGGCCATTTATTTCTGCATGCACTCGCCGGGCATGCATCGGTATTCAGTGGCCTTTACTGAATGTGGTAGTAGCAGAGAGAGAGAGGGAGAACAAGGCAGGCAGGGAAACACGGCGAGCATTCTCTCAAGGAGAAAATACCAAAGCAGGAGAAGGTGAGAGAAAGCGAGGCTGAGAGCGGTGATGTACGGTAAATTCCAAAAATTGTAGCAAGCAGAGTAATAAAAACTTCTGAGTTTCTTTTACATCTAACATGCTCTTGTTTTCTAGAATCATGCGAAATTTTGCGCTCAAATGACATTTCAGGAGATTCTGCATAAAAATGGTTTCGCTCTAAACCATGATGTGTCACGACTTCCTCGGATGTCCTAACACCATAAAAATTTGCACGTACCTTTACACATTCAAGCATCCGAGATGCCAAAAAAAAACATTTTTAAAAATTATTCAGAACAAATTATTTTTTACTAATTTACTGTTCATGCACTCTGTAAATGAACCCTGTCTCAAATTAGCCGCTCCCGAAAGCAGTAAGACTATCTCTAATAGCTGCCCTATTTTAGAGCACCAAAAGGCTATTGAAATATAATTTAGGGCACAAAAAATTTGGGGTTTATGGCATGAAAAAGTTTCGTCTCCAACAGCTGCCCTAAAAATAGGACACGATTACTCCAACAGCCGCCCAAAAAAACAGTAAGTACAACGAATACGTATCAAATTGATATGAATTCAACAACAACAAGAAGAAGTTATGTCAACAAATTCAACAATCCACAACAACAAATTATCACGAAGTTCATCAAATTCAACACAAAATGTTCGTCAAACAATCAAACAAAGTTCACATGAATAGAAACGACCAGACGTTTTGTTGCCCGCTTTATGCCCACCACTCCTCCATGAGATCTTTTGAAGATCCACATGCATAAAAGCATCTCAAATGTCACGGTACGCCTCAAAAAAGTGTCAGGCTCGTTCTTGCTTTCTACACAGCCGTACCGGTTGCCCATGAGCTCGTAGAAAGTGTAGTCCAAGTCTTCTCCGCGGTTATTTCTCAGTGACCATGTTGTACATGGTCACACATAGAGGTTTCATGATGTATCAAAGGATCTCTTGATCCCAAAACCTAGCCGGTCCTCGCAAAATAACAAACTAGGCTTGCACATATCCAAACTCATTTCAACACCTTTCCTAGCAGCCGCTTGAGCATTATGGAAGTAGAGTTATTTCTTACCTTGGGGGTTCGAATTTGACTTACGAAGGTAGCCCACTTCGGATGTATCCCATGCGCAAGGTAGTACCCCATGTTGTAAGTCCGCCCATTTTCTTGGAACTCCCCCCATGATAATTCTCCATTGTCTTTGCAAATAAGGCTGACCGCAAGAGCACATTGATGTCAATGCAAGACCCTGACATCCCAAAATATGCATGTAAAATCAATGTCTCCAGATCGGTCACGGCCACAAAAATGATGGTAGCATCCTTCTTATGTCCTTTGAACTATCCATGCCATCCTGCTAGGTAGTTCTTCCAACTCCAATACATACAATCAATGGAGTCAAGCATACCTGCGAACCCACGAGCTTTGTTCATCTCCAAAAGCTTCTGGGTGTTATGAGCATTGGGTGCTGAAATACTCTAGCCCAAACACTTCAACCACCGCATTTGCAAATCGTTTGACACGGAAGATTCAAGTTCTCTCTCAAATTGCCAAATTATCATCAATGAAATCTGTCAGGACACCATAGGCCAATATGCGCAATGCGGCAGTCACTTTGTGCCTAGTGTTATGTCCGAGGCTAGCGGCACAATTAATTCCTCCTCAACTGAAACGAAGGATCATGTATGTTCACACATGAGGAAATGTGAAGGAACAACTCTGTAGACATCCTAAACCGTCGTCGAAAGTATTTCTCCGGATACACCAGTTTCGGCGGCCCAAAATAGTTGTGCATCAATGTCTGGTGAGCCCCTTGCCGGACTCTGTGCAAATACTCATGGTCTCTTCTCGACGTGCATCATCAAGACCACCACGATGTCCTCTTCTTCGGTGATGTCTTCTTCCTCGTTCGACGAGGAATCACCCCATGGAAAGGATGAACCAACCGACGAAAACATCAACAATACCAAAATCTCCATCACAACCTACTTGGGTGAAAACGAGAACAGGAAAGCAATCTCTAAGTTTTTTTTTGCACCTTACAGGCAATTGCTCGAACACCTCCAATGCAGGAGGAACAAAAAAGGCTGATGCCCGCGGAGGACCTCCGAGGGCCATTACGGGTGGAATCGGGCCTCCAACAAACTGAATTGTGTGGCAAAAGGCGTTGAGGGAGTCCTGGATTAGGGGGTCTCTGGAAAGCCGGATTATATCCTTTGGCCGGACTGTTGGACTATGAAGATACAAGATTGAAGACATCGTCTCATGTCCGGATGGGACTCTACTTGGCGTGGAAGGCAAGCTAGGCAGTACGGATATGGATATCTCCTCCTTTGTAACCGACCTTGTGTAACCCTAACCCTCTCCGGTGTCTATATAAACCGGAGGGTTTTAGTCCGTAGGACAACGTACAACCATACCATAGGCTAGCTTCTAGGGTTTAGCCTCTCCGATCTCGTGGTAGATCAACTCTAGTAATACTCATATCATCAAGAATAAATCAAGCAGGACGTAGGGTTTTACCTCCATCAAGAGGGCCCGAACCTGGGTAAAATATCGTGTTCCCTGCCTCCTGTTACCATCCGCCTTAGACGCACAGTTCGGGACCCCCTACCCGAGATCCGCCGGTTTTGACACCGACAGGCGTGCTGCTGGATCATGATTCGGTTGCGTGGCGAAACAACGCTCACGAGCGGTGACGTTGGGGCGGAGCCAGGGGAGGGGGCGGATAGTGGTAGAGCCGTCGACAGTGCAAAACACGGCGGCGGCAGTCAGGCGCTACGCCGACGCGGCAGGGAAATTTCACAAACACGCGCAGTTGTTCTTGTTTTTGGAGTAAATAGCAAAAAACTACCAGATTACGGGCTAGGGTTACGAAGAACTACCACTTTTTCATTTCACAAAGCGTTGCCACAAAATTGGGAGGCTATTCCAAAAAACACTAATGACTGAACAGTTACGTTTTAATCAGGATTATGACATGGATGGTCTGCTTGTCAGCTCCACGTGGCAAAAAAATCAACACCGTTATCTAAAGATTCAAGTAGACCGTTAAAACCGAGTGCGGCCCACATGTAAGCATCTTCAAATTTCTCTCTCCCTTCTCTTCTTCTCACAACACACCCGATGCAGCGCTCTACATAGGGCGCTCACTAGTGATGGATGGATCCCCTCCAACACATGCTACTCGTGGCCACCAGAGCCATCGCCCGTCGCAGCAGCCAGGGAGGAGGCAGGACCCATAGTCGGGCGGGGAAGTCGGAGGCGGAGAAGAGAGGTCGCAGCAGTGCGCCTGAGCTGCCGACTAGGCCCCCTGCACCATCCCCACCACGCAGCAGCGAGCTCATAAACCATCATGGTCAGCTTCTCATGCGCGAGATGAAGCAACTGCTATCGGCGTGGGCGCGCGCCGGCGATCCCAGGCCACGACAGCCGGGGCAGGGATGAGCTCGCCGGCGGCAAAGCCAAGGACATGATTGCTTTTTTTGTTTTGCGGAGTCCAAATTTCTTTTTTACAGGGATCCAATTTTTCTTCAAAAATTAAAGGGACCAGATTGCTTTTTCTAAAAAGTTAAGACGACATATTGCCTTTTTTGTTTTTGCAGGGACCCAATTGCTTTTTTATTTTTTTTCTACAGGGTTCTGATATCTTTTTTTAAAGAAAAATTATAGGGATCCGTTTGCTTCTTTAAAAAATTATAGGAACCCGATTGTTTTTTTCTATAGGGATCTGATTTCTTTTTTTCAAAAATTACACGAATCCATTTGCCTTTCTTATAAAATTATAGGGACCTAATTGCTTTCTTATTTTTTCTGCAGGGATCTGCTTTCTTTTTTTGAAAAATTATAGGGAGCCGTTTGCTTTTTTTTAAACAGTTATAGGGAGCCGATTGATTTTGTTTTTTTCTGTACGGATCTATTTTTTAAAAAAATCACAGGGATCTATTTGCTTTTTCTAGAAAATTATATGGACACGATTGCTTTCTATTTTTTCTGCACGGACTTGATTTTTTTTTATTTTTTACAAGGATCCGTTTTATTTTTTTATAAAAGAATATAGGGATAGGATTGCTTTTTCCTGTAGGGATATGATTTCGTTTTTTTTCAAAAATTACAGGGAAACGTTTGCTTTTTCTAAAAACTTATAGGCACCCAATTGATTTCTTAATTTTTCTGCAGGGATCTAATTTTTTTTAAAAAACTTACATGTATCCGTTTGCTTTTTCTAAAAAAATATAGGGACTCGATTGCTTCTTATTTTTTTCTGTAGAGATGTGATTACTTTTTTTCAAAAATTACAGGGATAAGTTTGCTTTTTCTAAAAAGTTACAGGGACCCAATTGCATTTTTATTTTTTGTGTAGGGATCTAATTTCTTTTTGATAAAAAATACACAGATCAATTTATTTTTCATAAAAAATATATGGACCCTATTGATTTTCTATTTTTTATGCAGGGATGTGATTTCTTTTGTAAAAAAAAATATAGGGATCCGTTTGCTGTTTCTAAAAAATATACGGACCTGATTGCTATTTTTTTGCTGCTTGATCTGATTTCTTTTTTTTTCAAAACTTACAAGGATCCGTTTGCTTTTCCTCAAAAATTATAGGTTCCCGATTGGTTTTTATTTTTTCTAGAGTGATCTATTTCTTTTTGTGAAAAATTACAAGGATCTAGTTTCTTTTTCTAAAAAATTATAGAGACCCAATTGCTTTTTTTTATTTTCTTCTACAGGGATTTGAATTTATTTTTCCAAAAATGGCAGGTATCTATTTGTTTTTTTCTAAAAATTTGTGGGGACCCGATTGCTTTTTCTTTTTTCTGTAGGGATGTGATTTCTTATTTTATAAATTTATAGGGATCCATTTACTTTTTCTAAAAAATTATTGGGACCTGATTGCTATTTTATTTTCTTGCAGGGATCTGATTTTTTTTAACAAAAATTAGAGGTATCCGTTTGCTTTTTCTAAAGAATTATAGGGACCTGGTTGCTTTTAAATTATTTCTGCGGGGATCTGAATTATTTCTTTCAAAAATTATAGGGATCCATTTTCTTTTTCCAAAAAATTAGAGGGTGCTGATTGCTTTTTTTATTTTTTCTGCAGGGATGCGATTTCTCTTTTTCAAAAATTACAGGGATCCGTTTGCTTTTTCAAAAAAAATTAGGCACCTGATTGCTTTTTTTGTTTTTTCCGCAGCGATCTCAATTCTTTTTTACAAAAATTACATGGATCCATTTACTTTTTCTAAATAACTATAGGGACGCAGTTGATTTTTTATTTCTAATACAGGGATCAATTTTTTTTCCGGTTATTACAGGGATCTATTTGTTTTTTCTAAACAATTATAGGGACCCATTGCTTTTTTTTTTTTTGCAGGGATCTAATTTCTTTATTGAGAAATTACAAGGATCCAATTGGTTTTTCTAAGAAAATTTAGGGATGTGATTGCTTTTCTAAAAAGTTACGGGGAGCTGGTAGCCTTTTTTAAGGGGCCGACATGTGGGCTCCAACTGTCGTGATGGTCAAAGCAAACGGTGTTGACTTTTATGCCACGTCACACATGACAAGTGGACCCAATCTGTCATAATTGCGATTAAAATCAACTAACGATCATCAGTCCAACATGGTAGTTTTGTTTGGAACATCCTAGCTTGTTGGGAAATTTCAAAAAGTGATAGTTTTCAGTAACCATAGCCCGTAATGTGCTAGTATTTTGATATTTGCCCTTGTTTTTGGCAGGAGTGCTCGTGCCGCAAATATGTAGCCGGAGATGCCCTCTTTTTGTGCTGCCTAAGAACGATTTTGACCCGGTTGGAGTTTTTTGCAGTTTGTTGGAGACATTTTTGTCCTCCAAAAGAATAAATAGACAGTGCTGCTCTACAATAAGGCAGTTGTTGGAGATGCTCTGTTCTAGTGTAATGAGAAAGGGGCAAGGCAAAGGGCTCGCTAAAAGAAAGAAAAAAGGATATACAGTAGTACTAGAAGGGAAATAGTTAGAGGAGGAGTAGGAGGACGTGGGTGGTGGTGTATCTAGCGAATGAAGGAAGGAAAGCAACGGAGGATTTTGGACTTCGGGGGCGCGACAAAAGGCGTGGGGGAGGCTGTCCTTTGTCCCCATCCATCTCGATGGCGCTCTCTTGTCTTGTACCCCACGCCGCGCCTTGGCACGGAGCTAGGCGGCCGGAGAATTTCTGTGAAAGAGTGCACCGTGCCGCTTCTATTCTCCTCCTTTGAACACTAGCTAGAGTAGGAGTACTGTGGCACGGTAATAAAAAATCTAGTGGAGTGGTTTAGCCAACTAGGTAGAGGCGGGAACGGGACACCACCACGTCCACGGCAGACCGGAGACCACGTACTAGCTAGAAAGTCAGCTGCTACGGCGCCCATGCTTTCGTGCTCTCAATTTTCTTACTGACATGCATGGAGTAGTATCAAGAAATGGCTAATAACAGATGACTGTGACGCACTGTGCTGCCACCGCTAATAATAGGCGATAGCTTTTGGCGCACCCAATAAATGTAGTAGCAGGAGCCTTGTCCTCACGTGGCGGGAAGGTGGAATAATAAAGCACGCGTGTCCTCGTTGTTCGTCCGCACACCGCAACGCGACGACGACGCCGCAACAAAACAAAACGCAACGCTACACTACACACCACGTCGCGGCCTCCTCCTCTGCTCCCTCCCCGCTTCCCTCTCCTCTTCTGGCTGCTTCTGGGCGCATTGAAAATCTACTACCGGCTGGAAAACGAAGCAGACAAGAGGGTGAACCTCCTTGTGTGCACTGTGGACGTGTGTGTACACGGACATGTGGGGCGGTGCATCCCATGGCTGCTAGCTGGGCATGCAAACAGTCCTCCACCCGGCCGGCCCCTTGTGCGTTAATGCTTGGCACTAGTAGTAGTACGCAGAAAATGCGTGTGAAAGCAAGCAAGCAAAGCTCCGTCGATGTTTTGTTCGGCAGGGGGGCAAATCAACGCCATGTTAAACTGTCAAAACAGCCTAAACGGCAGTGCTCACCAGACGCCACGCACGCATAGCTGCAGCAAAGTCGTGCTCCGTCGAGGATCCCAGAAAATGAAAACTAATCCACGGATAATGAGCAAGGGAGGAACACGTGGACGAAGGGAAGGGGGGGAGGCAGAGTGCGGTGCGGACCAGCGAGCAGGTTAATGCGGGTGTCGTCGCCTAGCGCGTTGGCGCGGGGCCGTTTGTCCGGTGGCGTTGGCGGTGGCGCCACCCACCCTCGCCGTCTCCTATTAAAAGGCGAGACGACAACAAGTTTACGGAGGCGCTTCGGTTTCGTGTGTCTTTTGGCGGGGCGACGACGAAAACGGCCCATCATGCCAGCGAGGGGCATGCATGTCTACGAACAGTTTCGCGTAGCGTAGGTGTGCTTATCCGCCTGATGATCTATCCGCATTGTCACGTGCTAAGTGTTTATTGGTTTCTCCCGCGTATATGTACCTTGTTCTCATCCAGCTTCATTAGTTGGGGGCGGTTTCTCTTCTGCGAAACCAGCTGTCCACATGCATACACGTACGTACTCTTCACAGTGTAGACGCGTATCTAAGTCTGCGTCGTGAGTCATGCATCTACGCAAATATCCGGGAAGAAAAAGGTGATATGCATGCAGTCTACCACGCATCCAGAAAGTTGATTGTACTACGAGTATGAGTCACCACCGTGGAAAACACCGGATAAATTAGACCGCGGCCGGCGGCCGACACAACCGACGGTCACTACGAGGACAAAAATCCGTCAAAGCCGGAAGCTATGTACGTAGATTCAGCTAGGAGCTTCCTGCATGGCGTACTGCCTACGCTCGCGACTCGTCACGCCTCCGTTCTCGTGTAGTACTCTAGTTTCCTCCGCCCGGGCAACAGCTGTTTTTGGAGATTTTGGTGGTTTCGGACTGGATTTTTGCATGTGCATGCGGTCGGTTTTTCTACGGCTGACCACTGGTCGCGGGCCGTTGTGCATATCTTCAACGGAGTAGCAGCATTGATCGACAATAGTCGTACTATCACTTGCATTGATCAGGCAGTGAAGGCGTGAAAGGTGGCACAGTTTTTAGTTTAATAAGATCTGCGCGTTACACGCGATACAACGTCCATGTGATCGATCATGTGCTGTTGTTTTCTAGTCAGCAACAAGTTTTTTTATACGTGTAACCAGCTTCCTTAACTTCACAATATGCCACTCGCATGACCTTGTCGCGTGACGCGTGTGGCCGGTCCGTCTCGCCCCCTAAGAAAAAGTCTAAGGTTCCACTGTATCCCGCAGGCACTACTGACTCGTCTCGTCTTCAGTGGCCTTAGGATCACGGCGACATGGTGGATACCAGCCCTTGCCGGCAGGAGGCATTGTTTCCCGATGTTTTTTTGAAGTTTTGTTAGAGTCTGTGTCCCGTTCAGGAAGATGAGACGAGGACAGCTCCTTGAAGATAGAATAAGGTTCTTCCCTTCTAGCACCTGTCCTTGTGGTGTGTCTAGTATTGTTGGTGGGCATGTGGAGAACTGGAGATGTGTCTCCCGTGGAGGATTTGCACGGATCTGGTCGTACTTCATCTACGTATGTGTGTCTTCACGTTAGATCCTTTCGATCTACACTACTCTGCATCGGCTGCGGTTGCTGATCTGCCGCGTTGGTCCTATGGGCTCTTAGTACGACGACTTATCGACTGCCTACTACAACCCCTGTTCAAGAATTCATCCGATTAATCAGTTAACTTGCCGATTAATCCCTACTCATATGGTCCCCGAGTAGCCGATTACTCGATAAATTGTACGATTAATTGATTAAATGGTCGATTAACTTGCCGATTAGCCTATTAATCCCCTACTCATAGGGTCCCGAGTAGCCGATTACCCGATAAATTATCCGATTAATTGATTAAATGGTCGATTAACTTGCCGATTAGCCTACTAATCCCCTATTCATAGGGTCCCCAAAAAGTTTTGACTGACTCCAGTGAAGGAGGGGCAATGACGGCGGCTCGTCTTTGGCTTGCTTCAGTGTTTGTAGTCGTCGCTAGATGGTCTACGGGTCTGGATGTAATTTTTCTCATTTATGTTGTTCGTTGAACTGTCATGATCGAGGATGAATAGATTTGAAGTTTTCTCACAAAAACAAACACATACAACAAATATATGGGAGTATATATATAATTAACGCACCGAGTCACTTCTCACTTGGGCCTCGTAAAAGTAAACCCTGAAGAATCAAACCAATTTCCTCCTCCCTGTTGATCTAAAAAAGATTCAAATGAATTTCGTCTTCTTGCCATAGAGTTCAACATCGATCGTTATTCTCAATGAGGTGCATATTCAACGCAAGAAACGGACTAGCACTAGTAGAAAAAGGGTTAAATGTGAAACACATTAGTGCCAGTTTGAATTTAAGCCGGCACTAATGTGACCATTAGTGCCGGTTCCAACGGTTAGGCGGGCGGGCATCATTAGTACCGGTTCGTGGGTAACCTTTAGTACCGATTCATGCCACGAACCGGTACTAATGAGGCTGTGTCAGGCTATGGTCAGTCTGAGGCCCCCACGAAGACCTTTAGTACCGGTTCATGCCATTAACCGGTACTAGAGTTTCTTTGTAAGCTAATTTTTAGTTCCACCTCGCCAAGAGAGAGGCAGTATGAGCGGTTTATAAGCCGTGAGTGCACAGACAATGACGAAGAGTTGCAATGCTCACCTACATGTTGATTAGCTTCAAGCCTTGCGGAATAGCATAGATTGCACTGAGCTATGTGTAGTGCAGTCTACACTATTCCGAATGGCTTGAAGCAAATTAACCAGCATTGCACCTCTTTTTTATTTTTAATAACTTATTTGAACTCCGGACTTCTTTTGTGTTCAGTATGCAGCATTCAAAGCGACGTCATCAATTTCCAACATGTTCTGACATCATTTGTTGTTTTTCGGTCATTTACCTAATTGTTTAGAGAGCTAAATGACCGTGAAATTGAAAATCACTACAAAATGAATCCTGAAAATGTTGAAACTTGGCATGGTATCATCATATCACCCGCATAGCATGCGCGAAAGAGTAGAGAGGGTCACGGCAAAAACTGGATGCACTTCGTGTACAAACTGGACAAACTCTTTCAGAGTATCAGGGTTTCGGACGAGAACTCATCTGTTACGTGGCCACTTCAATGTTTTTTAAACTTATTTGAACTCCAGACTTCTTTTGTGTTTAGTATGCAGCATTCAAAGCGACGTCATCAATTTCCAACATGTTCTGACATCATTTGTTGTTTTTCGGTCATTTACCTAATTGTTTAGAGAGCTAAATGACCGTGAAATTGAAAATCACTACAAAATAAATCCTGAAAATGTTGAAACTTGGCATGGTATCATCATATCACCCGCATAGCATGCGCGAAAGAGTAGAGAGGGTCACGGCAAAAACTGAACGCACTTCGTGTACAAACTAGACAAACTCTTTCAGAGTATCAGGGTTTCGGACGAGAACTCATCTGTTACGTGGCCACTTCAATGTTTTTTAAACTTATTTGAACTCCAGACTTCTTTTGTGTTTAGTATGCAGCATTCAAAGCGACGTCATCAATTTCCAATATGTTCTGACATCATTTGTTGTTTTTCGGTCATTTACCTAATTGTTTAGAGAGCTAAATAACCGTGAAATTAAAAATCATTACAAAATGAATCCTGAAAATGTTGAAACTTGGCATGGTATCATCATATCACCCGCATAGCATGCGCGAAAGAGTAGAGAGGGTCACGGCAAAAACAGGACGCACTTCGTGTACAAACTGGACATACTCTTTCAGAGTATCAGGGTTTCGGACGAGAACTCATCTGTTACACGGCCACTTCAATGTTTTTTAAACTTATTTGATCTCCGGACTTATTTTGTGTTCAGTATGCAGCATTGAAAGCGACTTCATCAATTTCCAACATGTTCTGACATCATTTGTTGTTTTTCGGTCATTTACCTAATTGTTTTAGAGAGCTAAATGGCCGTGAAATTGAAAATCACTACAAAATGAATCCTGAAAATGTTGAAACTTGGCATGGTATCATCATATCACCCGCATAGCATGCGCGAAAGAGTAGAGAGGGTCACGGCAAAAACTGAACGCACTTCGTGTACAAACTGGACATACTCTTTTGGAGTATCAGGGTTTTGGACGAGAACTCATCTGTTACACGGCCATTTCAATGTTTTTTAAACTTATTTGAACTCTAGACTTCTTTTGTGTTCAGTATGCAGCATTCAAAGCGAGTCATCAATTTCCAATATGTTCTGACATCATTTGTTGTTTTTCGGTCATTTACCTAATTGTTCAGTATGCAGCATTCAATTTCCAGAATAAAATAAATAGAAAAAAGAAATAATGCAGAAAATAAAAAAAACTATACAAAAAAATTACTCAAAAATAAATAGAAGAAAATAAATAATGCAGAAAAGAAAAAACTATATAAAAAACTACTCAAAAATAAATAGAAGAAAATAAATAATGCAGAAAAAAAAACTATATAAAAATTTTGTTGGCGCGCTGCCCAGTGGGCCTGCCAGACCTAGGGTGTGCAAATGCAGGCCCAGAAGGGCCAGCAGGCTCACAGGGCAGCGCGCCCTAATTAATTAGGCCCAGAAGCCTGCTATATAGAGGAGTTCGAAAAGGTAGCCGCGGTTGGGTTTATAAACCAGTGTGGCTGCCATTCGCCTGGCGAGGTGGGACTAAACTTTGGGGTGGCAGCGCGCGGCCTTTAGTACCGGTTGGTGGCTCCAACCGGTACTAAAGACCACCCTTTAGTATCGGTTGGAACCACCAACCGGTACTAAAGGCCAACTTTGGCGAGGCGGGAAGAGCAGGCCTTTAGTACCGGTTGGTGGCTCCAACCGGTACTAAAGGCCTCTCCTATATATACAACACTTACAGAAATTCAGTTAGATCTCCCCACTTCTTTCGTCTCCAACCTCTCGCGCGCCGCTCGAACCCGTCCTCGCCGCCCGTCGCCCGTCGTCCGTCGTCGTCGTCGCTGTCCCCGTCGCCGCTCGTCGTCGTCGCCGTCTCGCGCCGCCGCCCCGGACGCCGCACGCCGCCGTCCGTCGTCGTCCCGCCGTGGTCCCGTACGTCTCTCGCTCTCGCGTATACCCGTCGAGCCGCCGTCCGTCGTCGTCGCACCCGGCCCGTATGGCGGCGCCCCCGCCCGTACGTACTCCGCCGCCCCGGCCCCGTACGTACGGGGCGGCGGCCTACGGGGCCGCACACGTACACACATACACACACATGCATATATACGTACACACTATACACACATTTTTTTACTTATTTTCTGTGTTTTAGAAAAGTTAATTAGATGATCGAATGTTTGATTAATGTCGAATGTTAGATGAATTAGCTAGATAGAAAATTGTCGAACTAGAGATTTGAACTAGTTGAATAATTAATATAACTAGTTTATTTTTAGTAAGAAAATTATCGAACTAGTTTATTTAGGTATATGAGATTTGAACTAGTTCAATAATTAATATAACTAGTTTATTTTTAGTAAGAAAATTGTCGAACTAGTTTATTTAGGTATATGCGATTTGAACTAGTTCAATAATTAATATTACTAGTTTATTTAGGTATATAAGATTTGAACTAGTTCAATAATTAATATAACTAGTTTATTTTTAGTAAGAATATTTATGTATCTGAGATTTGATGATCTAATTAAAATATTATTTGTTAATGAGTTTTTCTGTTTATTTAATTTTTTATATATTTTGAGTTTATATAAATGTTAGATTAATGTCGAATTTTAGATGAATTAGATAGAAAAGTTAAATATATAGTAATATCAATTGTTAGAGATAAATATAGTTAGATCAATTAATGTCAAATGTTAGATGAATATATATTTGGCTAGATATTAATTAATGTTAGATAGTAATAGGTGTTTAATGTTTCACCTATATGAACATAGAAAATGTCATCTGACGACGAAAAAGATTTCATTATATGCGAACACTGTGAAGACCAGCGCGGCCTGTGCGACAGAAATTTCCTTGTTGATGGTAGGCGCTTCAGCGTCAAGCTGGATGAGACATTCGAATTTGATACAGTAAGTCACTTTGTCAATTATTATTTGAATGCAAAACTTATGCTTCATTTGCTTCAACTTATAATTTTAAATTTTCACTATTCTACTAGCGCATCCCCTGCCATGCAAGAATTTTTGTCTTGGATAAGATAGGTTTTAGTGCTATAGATGATATGGAGGTAAAGAGAGTTACTTGAAGACGGAGCATGGGTATACTTTCAACGTCAAATTATATAACGGAGACACATACACCTATTTTGAATGCAAAACTTGGTAAGCACTATGCAAGGCTTATGCATTTGAGCCTGGTATGGTTGTCACCTTTGATATTCGTCCGGAAGATCATATTGAAGGTAATATAGACATCTGGGTCGATGTGCAAACGCCTCCAGTTCTACCATGATGTGAGTTTTTCTCAACCATGCATGCATATGTTTATGTCTTTGATACAGTTTATTCAAAAATAGTTGACAACTAATTTGTATTGTCAGTTTATTTTGGTTCAAGCAAACATGTCCGACGCTTGGTAGACAGGACCTACTACTGCCCCGGGCTCAACTAAACTGCGAGGAGATAAGTCATTATGTTTCATGGCTTGAGGATCTTAATACTGTCAAGACAATTTTTTTTTCTGAACTTAGAAATGTTAGTACTCAAAACGTGCGACCAATGGTGATCGTATTGAACTACGGTCACATCTATAATCGAAAGATGGTAAGATTTTAACTATTTGTCCTTAATTAGTGCATCTTTTGCATACATTATTTTTGAAGCTAAACTTTCATTGCTTAGTATATTAATTACTATACGATGTTCTTCAACAGGGACTTCCGATGACAGTTGTGCCTCAGTGGATCGAGACTAAAGGTGATATGTCAATGGTTAGCTTACGGCCAAGATATCCTACATTGCACATGAGTGCATTCAGGATTTCTGAAAGCGAAGAATGCTTAATAGTGAAAGATTGAAACAAAATTGTTAACGATCGTAGAGAAGTATTAGGGGCAGCAAGGAGAAGCGCAACCCAAAATTAGGAGACAGATTCATCTGCATGCTCCAGTATGATGAATCAGGAGAGCTATACATGTTCTATGCTATTCTACCTGAGAGGGAGCAGCACTAGTTCATGCTCTTAATTAGTGTCTCATGTCCGTGTCCTGAACTTCGATATTGGTGATGATTATGTTGAACTCGATGATATCTTTGCTTCTATTACAAAGTGAATGTTTCCTCTTTAAGCTAGCCAGTATTGGTGATGATTAGATAGCTGGCGGTAATGACTATGATGATTAAATAGTGGTAATTAGACGACTACGATGATTTTTAGCTAGCTAGAGTTTATTTGTTTATTAATATGCGATGATGATGATGACTACAACTCATTATAACGTAAAACAATCCTAAATTAAATTGATAACACAAATTTAATTTAAAAATACAAAATAAAACAAAAACCCACAAACATTTTGTACCGATTGGTGTTACCAACCGGTATTAAAGGGCTCCCGGCCCTGGAGCTGGCTCGTGCCACGTGGTTTCCCTTTAGCACCGATTCGTGCTTAGTGCCGGTTATGAAACCGGTACTAAAGGGCCTTACGAACCGATGCTATTGCCCGGTTCTGCACTAGTGTAGTAGCGTGTTCAACTGGTTAACAAATGGTTGTGCAAACGGAAGCTGATAACTGAACTATCAATCGCCATGTCTGGTTCGCCGGAAACAAAAAGGAGATCAACATATACATTTTATAGAGCCGGCCGTATTATATTCGTACTGTGAATGCGACAGCATGGCTTGGTAAAGTCGTCGCATGCATAAACTACTACATTGGACGAGTCAGAGGACGGGGTACTGATGAGGAGAGTCGATCGAGGGCAGGGTTTCAATCATCACATTTTTTGCCGCGATCGATGTCTACAAGCAAGACGGTTAATTAATTCAGATTGTAATCCGACAAATCTGAATTTTTGTACGAGCACAACTAATCTAATTCTAACACAAGGACAGATAACATCCTCAGAAAGCAACTCTCAAAAAGCTAGGGTACTCTACCTCCCGCCGGCGCCGGCGCCGGTCCGTCCCGTCTTCGGTGGCCTTAGGACCATGGAGGCGGAGTGGATCTCGCCCTTTGCCGGTGGGAGGGCTTCGTTTTTAGATTTTTTTTGATTTTTATTAGGGTTTGCGTCCTACTCAGGAAGGCGAGACGGCGGCGGCTCCATGAAGATAGAATAAAGGTCTCCCTGCCTAGCCCCCGTTCCGGTGATGTGTTCAGCATCATCGGTGGGCGTGTGGAATTCTATCTCCGGCTGATCTGTGCTTGGTGGATTTGCTTGGATCTGTTTGTCGTTCGTCTTCGTTTGTGTGTCTTCAGGTTGGATCCTTTTAATCTACACTCTTCATCTGCGGCGGTTGCTGTTCTGGTGCGTTGGTTTTATGGGGCCTTAGCACGACAACTTCCCGACTGTCTACTACAACAAGGTTTGTCCGGCTCCGATGAGGGAGGGGCGATGGCAGCGGCGCGCCTTCGGCTCGCTTCAGTGCTTATAGTCGTCGCTAGGTGTTCTACGGATCTGGATGTAATTTTTATTATTTCTAGTATTCGTTGTACTACCATGATTGAAGATGAATAGATTGGAAGTTTTCCTCGCAAAAAAAAACATCCTCAGAGCAATTCTTACGAGCGATACATCCAAATTTATGTTGTAGGATGGTGAAGTATTTATATTTTTTTTATTATAAATTTGGTCAAACTAAAAGAAGTTTGGTAGGATAAACCTAAAACTTTGATTAATTTGGAATGAAGAGGGTAGCTAGCAGGCGTGTTCAAGTGGTTAATAGATATATTTTTTAGATGGAAAACTGATTATAAAATAGCAACCCGGTACATTTCAGGTTCCATGGATACAAAAGGAAACGACATCTTCTTATGTCTTATCAATCAATACAATTGTGTTGACTACGGATTGCAGCAAAATCATCACATAAGTTAGACACAAGAAGTTAGAACCTATACTATGGTGAAAATAAATGCTAAACCTAGGGGGAAATTTACGGAATCTATAACTCCAGAACGTCAGTTATTTGACATCTCGGCCCGAACGCGTTTTCTACCACGAGATTAGTTGCACCGATCTTGAAACAATGGAGAGAGACGCGTCAGCTGGAAAACTCGTTTGCTGAAACAGAGTCGACCCGAACGAAATCCATCCATATCCTATACAGTCCTCTCTTGCCCCATTCGCCCACTTCTCTCTCCAACCTCCTATCGCATCCTCCCATAGCCGGTCGTGCAGCAAGCCGCCGGTGAGCAGCCCCGCGATCCGCCTGCCTCTCCTTCCTTCTCCTCCTCCCGATCGGCTCCCCTGACATCCTTTCCCATCTCTCTCCCACATATCTGCGCATGGCGCCAGTGAAGCCTGGCACGCCGCCACCACGCGGAGCTTCCCCTGCTCCTGTGCATGCGTCCTGGCGGGCTGCGCCCAACCCGTGGCGGTCGGTGGCAGAGACGAGGCGGTCGGCGGCGTAGGGGATCTCCACCGACCTCAGTATCGGGCCTCGCGCGGCGGGACCGGGCGGGCTACGTTGTCCTTGCTGGCTTCGTGGCTTGGGGGCTTGGGCGAGGGAGTCGCGACTCCAGCGATTCCCGGCGTGCACTGCGGCGGAGAGGAGCAATTCCGCCGATTCCGGTAGAGAGCGGAGATAGGGGCTCGACAACGAGTTCCCCGGGACATCGTGATGCAGTAAAATCACTACATTTGCCACATTCTTTCGAATCGCACCTAAATTCTAATGTGTGCACCCAATAATGTAACTTCCATAGGCAAATTGCCACACATTAGGCAATGCTTTGCTCCATTGGAATAATGATCTAATCAGGAAAACTTTACTTGAAAGATTGAAAAATATAAACTCACAACTTCATAAGTCAATTAATCACTCAAAAACACTGTTCATAGATCTAGGGGAGAGGGGGAGAAGGAAGAGGTTGTGCTGACTGCTACTCCCACAGGAGTGGTTTAATTTCTTCAGAAGAGGAAGGGTGATGTAGGATAGTGTTAGGCAATCCGAATATGTCAGTATATTCGGTTATACCCTGCCATGTTCAGACCTTAATATCTTGCATGTAATCAGGCCATTATGGTTAGGATTTGTACAGATTGTTTCCCTGTATATTTTGTAATTGTCTATATATATGAGATAGCAGGAAACCACCGATTGTGTGGTCAATCAATCTCTTCCTCTAATTCTATCATGGTATCAGCCAAGCAATTCGCTTCCGCCCCTCTCCACTACCGCCGCCGCCCCAGGCTCCCACGCCGCCCCTCCTCTCCTGCCTCCACCGCCGCAGCCATGTCTGGCGCCGGCGATCTTCCTCATCCCCATGCCGCCCTCTGGGCTCAGGCCACTGCAATCCAAAACGTCAAGAGCCTGATCCCCGTCACCCTCGACCTCAAGGCCTCAAACTTCACCAAGTGGCGTTGCTTCCTCGACATCGCCGTCAGCCAATACGCCCTCGCGGATCACCTCGACGTGGCGCCTCCTCCGATCGACGAGGAATGGCAGCGGATGGACTCCACCGTCCTTCGTTGGCTGTACGGCTCCGTCGCTCCCGACATCTCCGACATGGTCATGGCGGCGGGCACAACGGCCTCCGCCGTCCTCGGCGCCATCACCGCCCTCTTCCGCGACAACCAGCAAGCCCGCGTTGGCTATCTTGGTCAGAAGTTCCGCAACATCGAGCAGCTGGACAAGAGCGTCACCGCCTATTGCCTTGAGCAGAAGACGGTCGCCGACGCCCTCGCCGACATCAATGCCCCCGTCTCTGACGACGCCTTGGTGTGGAACACCATCAAGGACCTCAACGACCACTACAAGGACATCGGCAACCTCGCTCCCCTTCTCACGCCGTTTCCTACCTTTCTCCAATTTCGCAACATGCTTCTTCTCCAGGAGCTTAAGCCGTCGAACACGAGCTCGTCTTCGCCCTCGGCCTTCTACACCGCTCCCCCTGCTGGGGGGCTTCGCGGCGGCCCTACTCTCTCGTCGCAGCAGCCTCACGCCGGGCGCTCCGGGTTTGGTACTCCTGCACCCTTTGGCGCCCCCTCCGGCAACGGTTCAGGCCGCAAGGGCAAGAAGAAGAACAACGGGGGTGGTGGCGCCCCCGCCTTTCCCAGCATGCAGCACCCCTGGACTGGTGCCATCTACATGCACCCGATGATGGGCCACGGAGGACCCGTCTACCACCAGGCTGGCCACGCCAACGGCATCCTCGGGCCGCGCCCTGCCGCCCCGCCATCCCGCCCGGCTCATGGCTACATGGCCTTACCTGCCCCAGCGTACACGCCTCCATCGCCCGTGACATTCACTTACAACGGCTACCCCACCTACGGCTCCCCCTCGACACCGACATGGGACCTGTCCGCCCTTGCGAGCTGCTTCAACACCATGAGCTTGCAGGCTCCCACGGAGTGGGTCATGGACACCGGAGCAGCCGCTCACATGTCCTCGGACGCCGGTAACCTCAACTCTCTCTCTTCCAATCCTCCACACAAACATATCATGGTCGGAGATGGTTCCTCTATTCCTGTGTCTCACTCCAGTCATGCATCTCTCCCTACTTCCTCTCGCCGTCTTACTCTTCGTGATGTCCTTGTCACTCCCCGCATAGTTAAAAATCTAATTTCTGTTCGTCAGTTTACTATTGACAACTTATGTTCGGTGGAATTTGACCCTTGGGGTTTTTCTGTGAAGGATCTCAAGACAGGGGCCGTGATTCTCAGGTGCAGTAGCTCGGGTGATCTCTATCCGGTCACCTCCTTGCCGCACGCCCTCACCACCATCACAGATGACTCCACTCTTTGGCATCGACGTCTTGGTCACCCCGGCGCTGACGCATTCCGGCGCCTTGTTTCGTCGTCATCGCTCCCCATAAATAAATTGCTCAAGGACTCTAGTTTATGTCATGCATGTCAACTTGGCCGTCATGTTCGTTTACCATTTTCAGCTTCTACTACTCAAACTCATAGACCTTTTGAATTAATACATTGTGATTTGTGGACTTCACCTATTCCGAGTGTCTCTGGCTATAAATACTTTCAGGTCATTTTAGATGATTTCACTCATTACTTGTGGACGTATCCCCTACGCCAAAAATCTGAAGCTTTCTCTCTTTTATTTAACTTTCGTGCTTATGTCGCCACACAGTTTTCCCACTCTCTTCAAGCCATTCAGTGTGACAACGGACATGAATTCGACAACCACGCTCTTCAGGAACTCTCCGTCAAACACGGGATTCTCCTACGCTTCTCGTGTCCATACACTTCCCCACAAAATGGTAAAGCTGAACGCATAATTCGCACTGCCAACGACATAGTACGCACACTCTTATTTCAAGCAAGCATGCCTGGCAAATTTTGGGTTGAATCTCTTCATGCGGCCACCTATCTTCTCAACAGACTACCCACCAAAGCTCTCGCCGCACCTTGCCCCTACTTCGCTCTTTTTTCCAAAACACCCGACTATACTCTCCTTCGTACGTTCGGTTGTTTATGTTACCCAAACCTCTCCGCCACCATGCCTCACAAACTTTCGCACCGTTCGACAGCGTGCGTGTTCCTCGGTTACCCCTCTAATCATCGTGGTTACCGCTGCATGGATCTCGAGTCTCGTCGCATCATTATTTCTCGGCATGTGATTTTTGACGAAACTCGGTTCCCTTTTGCACCAGATTTTTCTGTCTCTAACCTGCAGCAGCAGCCGTCGCCCCCTCCGGCCGATGATTCGATCGATGTGCTCGCCCCGGTTCCCGTGCCACCCATGCACGCTGGACCGCGTCGGTCTGCTAGGCCGCGTCGGTCCGCTGGACCGCGCCCAGCCTCCTCAGCGCCTGCTCCAGCGACGCCGGTCCACGCCCCGGCTTCGCCGGCCCATGCCCCGGCTGCGTCGGCCGCCTCCTCGCCGGTATCCCCGGCCTCGCCCGCCTCCTTGGATGGGCACACGCCGGCCCATGAAGATTCGCCCACGACCGCGTCTCCCAACGACGCTAGCGACGATGCAGCCTCTGGCTCTGCGTCTCCCGCGTCCAGCTCGACCACAACCATGCCACGGCCATCGCCCCCGCCCCCTGTTCGTCAGATGATCACCCGCCGTCAGGCTGGAAAGATCATTGGTCCGCGGGAACGCCTCAACTTGCACGTCGCTCCCATCGCCGCTCCATCGCCAGTCCCCAAGTCCGTTCGTGGTGCTCTCAAAGACCCGAACTGGTTGGCGGCTATGACTGACGAGTACGGTGCTCTCCTCGCCAACAACACGTGGGATCTTGTACGCCCACCCGCCAACGCCAACATCGTCTCCGGCAAGTGGGTCTTTCGTCACAAGTTCAAACCCGACGGCAGCCTCGACCGCTACAAAGCACGCTGGGTGTTGCGTGGTTTCTCCCAGGAGCACGGCATTGATTTCGACAAGACCTTTATCCCGGTGGTTAAACCAGCTACCATCCGGGTTATCCTCTCCGTCGCTCTCTCCTCCAACTGGAAGATTCGCCAGCTCGACGTCAAGAACGCTTTTCTCCATGGGCATCTTGACGAGGTGGTATATTGCCACCAGCCCACTGGCTTCGTCGACTCCGCTCGCCCTGACCATGTGTGCCGCCTTAACCGCGCACTCTATGGTCTGAAGCAAGCCCCTCGTGCGTGGTACCATCGCTTTGCGACCTTCATCACCACTCTCGGCTTCGCCTGCTCGAAATCTGACACCTCGCTCTTCATACTGCATGGTACGCTCGGCACGGCGTACCTACTTCTCTACGTCGACGACATCATCCTCACGGCGTCTACCTCGGCCTTGCTCGAGCGTGTCATCGCTGCCCTCAGCGCCGAGTTCGCCATGACTGACTTGGGTGAGCTTCATCACTTCCTCGGCCTCGCCGTTCGACGTGATTCTCGGGGGATGTTTCTCTCACAGACTCAGTACGCTCTCGAGATTCTCGAGCGTGCTGGCATGAGCTCCTGCCACTCTGCATCGACTCCCGTGGACACTTCGCCCAAGCTCGCCGCTGCGGCTGCCCCCCCCCCCCCCCCCCCCCCCCCCCCCGTTGCTGATCCTTCGAAGTACCGGAGTCTTGCTGGTGCCCTCCAGTACTTGACGTTCACTCGACCGGACATCGCCTACGCCGTGCAGCAAATATGCCTCCACATGCACGACTCGCGCGACCAGCACTTGTCTCTGGTCAAACTAGTTCTTCGGTACGTCAAGGGTACGCTTCACCATGGACTTCAACTCGTGCCTTCTTCCATGGATCGTCTCATCGCCTACACTGACGCAGACTGGGCTGGTTGTCCGGACACACGTCGCTCCACCTCCGGCTACTGTGTGTTCTTCGGCGACAACCTCATTTCTTGGTCTTCCAAGCGCCAGCACACTGTATCCCGTTCCAGCGCTGAAGCCGAGTATCGAGCTATCGCCAACGCCGTTGCTGAAGCCAGTTGGCTCCGCCAACTTCTCCAGGAGCTTCACCGACCTCTGCCCAGTGCTACTGTTATCTTCTGCGACATTGTTTGTGCTGTCTACATGTCTACGAATCCGGTTCAGCATCAGCGTACCAAACACATCGAGATCGACCTTCACATCGTTCGAGATCGTGTTGCGTTGGGGCACATTCGAGTTCTTCATGTGCCTTCGTCTCGACAATTCGCGGACATATTCACCAAAGGTCTACCATCACCGTTGTTCTTGGACTTTCGATCCAGTCTCAGCGTCCGAGAATCTCCCGTTGTGACTGCGGGGGGATGTTAGGCAATCCGAATATGTCAGTATATTCGGTTATACCCTGCCATGTTCAGAGCTTGATATCTTGCATGTAATCAGGCCATTATGGTTAGGATTTGTACAGATTGTTTCCCTGTATATCTTGTAATTGTCTATATATATGAGATAGCAGGAAACCACCGATTGTGTGGTCAATCATTCTCTTCCTCTAATTCTATCAGATAGCACCAAGCTTTCTCTCAGTCAAGAATCATGATTTCTCGAAGTAGTCGGAGCTTTTAGACTAACAAGATAAACAACACCTGCACACAAACTAGGTAAAAACTTCCACCCAACGTGGCAAGGGGGTTGTCAAACCCCTTGTCTGCCAGTTATAATATTAAAAGCAATAGAGATATATAGTAGTGGTAAAATAAAGAGGCAATATTGTAGAGAAAGTATTTATGAGGAATAGATCCGAGGGCCGTAGCGAGCGAAGGAAAGCAACGCATGGTTTTGGACTTTGGTGGGCGTGGCAAAAGGCGTGGGGGAGGGCTGTCCTTTGTCCCCATCCATGGGGCTCTCTTGTCTTGTACCCCGGGCAAGCCCACGCCGCGGCTTGGCACGGAGCTAGGCAGCCGGAGAGTGCACCGTCTCGCTCCTATTCTCTTCCCTTGAACGCAAGAGTAGCCAGCTAGGTAGACCGGAGACCACGTAGCTAGTAGAAAGCTTTTTGTATGGCACTAGTTACCTGTAGCAACAGCCAGCCGATGCTTTCGTGCTCCCAATTTCTAACTGACATGCATGGCTCAGCTATACTACAAGATGAAGATGAGGAGCGAAGTGTGTTATTAACAAATGCTTGCTCTTTTTGTTAAGGACGAGAGGAGAACCGTTGCCCTTCCTGGTGCGAATAGGATGATTCGCTCCCTCGTACTCCCTCCGGTTTTTTTTAGTTCGCATATAAAATTTAACTAAAGTTAAGCCTCATAAAGTTTGACCAACTTTATAGAAAAAAAGTACCAACATTCATAATCTGAAATAAATATCAATAGATGTGTGATGACCTAAAATTTCATATTGTATAACTTTATATTGACAGATATTCATATTTTTTCATATAAATACGGTCAAACTTTATGAAGTGTGACTTTAAAGAATTTTAATATGCAGAGTAAAAAGGACAGGATGGAATACTATTGAGCATTTCCCTTTGGCGCATTTGCCTTTGATCTGCTATTCTGGGAGTGGTACTACACTGCCACCGCTAAGGCCAACTCCACCGCGCGACCCTATCCTGTCCGCCCCCGTCCGTTTAGGGTAAAAGGGACAAACGAGACGGCCCAGCGCGCGGCCGCAAACGGATTTTTGTCCGCTTTGTGTCCGCTTTCAACCCATCCCCGGCCCAAGTTTGCGTCGGTTTTGAGGTGAAACGGACAGCGCGCGGACGGGCGGGACGCGCGCGCTTGTCCTCCCCTGGCCCGCCTGTCGGTGGGAGAAACCAAAACCCCCCACGCCCATTTGCCGCCATTTGCCCCAAACCCTCCCATGTCCCTCCCGCCGCCCCCTCTCTCCCCCGTCCATGGCCAACGCCCCGCCAAGTTCCGGCGGCCTGGCCGTCGACCCGCCGGCAAAAGTGAAGAAGAAGACACCAAGAAAGCCGCGGTCGGAGTGCACGCCGGAGGAGATCGCCAAGTTGGACGCGGAATCGGCGAAGAGGAGGGAACGGAGAGCGGTCGTCAAGGTCAATGCCGCCGCGGCCAAGTTCGCCACCCAGCGCGAGGAGCTGGAGGCCGCGCGGCGCAAGGCCGCTGCCGACGAGAAGGAGGACCTCGTCAACAAAGCGCACACCATCCTCATGCTTGGCATGGGCCGTCCTGCCGGGTTCCCTGCAGCGGCCGTCGGCCCGCGAGCACAGGCTCATCGATCGCCCGGCCTACGCACTGCCAGTAGCCGACGTCGCGCGCGCGCCTATGTCGCCCGGCTTTCCTCCGCCAAGGCACGACGGCCAGACCCGTTTCTCGGCGTCGCCGGACGTGGGCTTGTTCACGCCTTCCACACCGTGCCCCGCGGCCGTCATCGACCTCAACGTCACGCCTGGGTCCAGCAGCGGCGGGCGGCCGTCCGTCGAGATGCAAAGAAAGCAGGCGCGGGAACCGTTCTCGGGCACCATGCCGCCCCCCCGCGTCTTGTTTGACGGAATGCCAACCCCAACGCCAACGGTCTACGACCCCTTCTATAACCAGTACATGGAGGACGTGATCTTCGAATGTGGGCATGGCCGTGCCTACAACCCCGATGAGACCCAAAGTCAGGATGGCCGCGCCCAGTACGTCCCCGATGAAGAGGCCGATGACCGTGCTGACTACGACCATGGTGATTCGTGGCATGAAGATGATGACATCTATGTCGAAGGTGATGGTGATGAAGATGAAGGCAATGATGTTGATATTAGTGGCGAGCCATTGTTCATCGACGAGCTCACCAAAGAGCGGAAGCACAAAAGAAGCGGAAGAGCATTCACACGGGTTCATATACACAAGATGAGGACAAGTTGATTTGCCAAGTTTGGATGGAGATTAGCCAAGATCCGAGGACCGGTGTGCAACAAAAGGCCATTGTTTTTTGGACGAGACTCCACAAAACATTCCATGAAAGGAAGATGTTTGAGCCCTATCAAATTACAAGCAACCGTGGCATTGGCTCGATTCAAAAAAGATGGTTGTTCATCCAACAAGAGTGCAACAAGTATTGCGCCGCATTTGAGAGCATTGAAGCACGGCCTGTGAGTGGTATCGGTGTTGGGGACATGGTATGCTCTCCTCTTTCTTACCCTTTCCGTTGCTACGGCCATGAGACTTCGGCCGTGTATATGTTTGCATGTTCACTTTGTTGTTGATCATGTGGTGTAGGCATTTCAATCTTTTGAGGCATTCAAGGCCCGGCACAATGACAAGCCATTCACTCTTACGCATTGTTGGACGATCATCAACAATTGCCCTAAGTTCAAGGCCCAATACCATGAACTACAAAGGAAGAGAGGACTGAAGACGGCCAAGTTCGCCGGAGGTGGAGATGGCGAGGTGTTGAAGAGGCCGAGGAGCAAGACCAACTCCAAGGTTGATGACATACGTGATGCCTCATCCATGGCATTACATGACACTTTGCATGGCATAATGTCTCAAAAGGATGTGAGGGACGAGAAGAAGCGGCAAAGCAAGGACGAGCAAATGAAGCAATACCTAGACCTTCAAAGAAAGAAGCTTGAGATGGAGGAGGCGGCCAAGAAAAGGAAGATAGACATGGAGGAGGCGGCCCGACAAAGGCAGCTCGACATGTAAGAGGCCGCCCGGCAAAGGCAGCTCGACATCGAGGCCGACAACGTCAAGGCCAGGCAGAGGCAGCTCGACATCGAGGTCACCAATGCCGCCACCAAAGCGAAGGAGGTGGCCTTTGCGATCATGAGCGTGGACTTGTCGAATATGAGCGACAAGACGAGGGCCTGGTTTGAGGCCAAGCAGAAGGAGATGCTCGACGCCGAAGGCCTGAACTAGGTCGTCCGATCGGCGTGGCCGTTCTTTTTGGAGGCTGGCATGGGTGTCGCCCGCCCGCTGGGCCGCTGGCAGTGTGCCGGCGAGAAAACATTCATTTTGGAGGCCGGCTGTGTTGCCGTCCGCTGGCTGTGTTGCCGGCGAGGACAACTATTGATTTTGGAGGCTGGTTGTGTTGCCGGCCGCCGGCGGATGCCGGCGATGGTCATGTAGGGAGTTGGCTTTGTTGCCGGCGTGATGAACCGGGGTCGTGAACTGGGGCTTGGCATTTGAAACGTCGCTTTTTTTAAATAGACACGAACAGAATGGGGCAAAAGGATGCGGCCGCGAGCTGGGCGCACGGCCACTGCATCTCAGGACAGACGCGGACATGACTCCAAATCTCTACCCAAACGGACAGAAATCGGACGAAATGAACGTCCGCTTAGGATCGCGCGATAGCTTTTGACGCACCCAATAAATGTAGTAGGTGTAGCAGGAAGGAGGCTTGTCATGACGTGGCGGGAAGGTGGCATAATAAAGCACGCGTGTCCTCGGTAATCGTCCGCACCCCGCAACGCGACGACCACGCCGCAACAAAACAAAACACTGAAGTACAGCACGTCGCGTCGTCCTCTCAACCCTCCTGGCTCCTTGTGGGCGCATTGAAAATCTAGGCTAAAACCCACTCGCTACCGGCTGAAAAACCAGACGGAAGGAAGCAAACAAGAGGGTGAACCTCCTGTCTCTACTGTGTAGGAGTATGTGTGTACGTGGTGACACACGTCATTGTGAAAGTGAATATTTTTTATACAGAAATGTGGGGCAATCTGGGCAGGCAAAACTCGCCCCTTGTGCGTTAATGCTCACTGCTAGTAGTACGCAGGAAATGCGTGTGAAAGCAAGCAACCAAAGCTCCCTCCCCATGTTTTGTTCGGCAGAGAGTAAAATCAACGCCCTATTAAGTTAAAAAAAAAGTGTGGCTAGGTCTCATACGACTAAGAGTGATATAGTATGTAAGAAGAAAAAGAGAAATTAAAAAATAAATATACAAATCCCAATGCAAAATCAAATAAAGATAGCATCAACTGAGACATAATAAAGCCTAAGGTGGTGTTTGGTTCTCTAGTCATAGGACTTTTTTCCAGTCCCTAGGACTTTTTAAAAAAGACTCTTAAAGAAGTGCTTCTAAGGACTTTTAGCAAAAAGTATCACGACACAAAAAAGTCGCTGAAACCAAACACCCCTTAAGTCGACTAAGACTTAGCAAAACTGTTAAAAAAATTCTAAGCGAAAGAGGCCATCAGACGCCACACACACACAGCTACAGTTGACTCGCAGAAAATGTATTAAACCATCCACCACGGATGAGTGCGGTGCGGCCCAGCGAGCAGGACAATGCGCGGTCGTCGCGCAGTGTGTTGGCGCGGGGCGGTTTGTCCGGTGGCGTTGGCGGTGGCGCCACCCACCCACCCTCGCTGCCTCCTATTAAAAGGTGAGACGACAACAAGTTTACAGAGGCGCTTTGGTTTCGTGTGTCTTTTGGCGGGGCGACGACGAAAACGGTCCATCATGCATGCCAGCGAGGAAATACTCGTACATATCTACGACCAGTTCGCGTAGCCGTGATCTATCTGCATTGTCACGTGATGAGTTGTTTATTGTTTTCTGCTGCGTGTACGTATAGGTATAGTACGTTGTTCTCATCCGGCTTGCTTACTTAGTGGGTCGGTTTCTGCAAAGCCAGTTGTGCACATGCATTACACCTACTCTGCACATTGTCGACACGTATCTAAGTGTGCGTCCTGAGTCATGCATCCATGCATACAAGTTTCCGGGAAAAGGTGATATACTACATGCAGTCTACCACGCTCCCAGAAAATTAAACCGACCGACCGACACAACCGGCGGGCGCTACGAGGACAAAAAACACGTCAAAGCCGGAAGCTACGTAGTAATCTACGTGGATTCAGCTATAGGAGCTTCATGCATGGCGTGGTGCATACGTTCGCGACTCGTCACGCTTCCCGGTCCGGTTCATTTCCCCCGCCCGGACGACAAGGCGGACAACACTGGATTGTCTTTGCTGTTTGGCAGCGTTTTTGGAGGATTCTGACGGGCCATCCATTTTTCTACGGTTTGACCGGCCACGCCAAATTGTTCAACGCGGCTATCACTTGCATTGATCAGGCCGTCAAGGCGTGAAAGGTGCCGCGGGTTTTATAAGACTGGCGAGTTGCACGCGATAGGACATCCATGTGATCGGCCATGTGGTGTTGTTTTCTCGTCAGCAAGCAATTCCTGTTCTCACAAGCAGTGCGTACTACTCCAAACGTGTCACGAATGCTACCCGCATGAACCTGTCATGATCCATGCGACCGGTCAAAGCAACACTAGCTGGGATACCCAAACATGCCCATGCATCAAGTCACAGTGGGCTTGTAAACTGTAGTTACTCTCTATGAGGTGCATTTTCAACACAAAAAAAAGGAAAAGAAAGCATATATGCGTGTTCAACTGGTTAAACAATGGTTCTTTGAACCAACAGAAAACTGATATGGGCAACAACAGCGCAGGTCCTTTGTCAAATGACAACACCAAATGTTGGTGGACACATTTGGACGTGTCTGTGCACAGCGGACAGCGCACCAGCCATCCAACCCTAAGGACATCAAGTCAGCTCGCTCAATTTTTTCCCCATGTCCGGGGTAGATAATACAAATATTTCATAATTAGAAGCGAACTAAAACTAGCTAGCATCCAATGGAACTGTATCACAATTCTCTTAACTAGCCGAGGTAGCAGATGGTTACCTCGTAGGAGTGGCGTTTGAGGCCGTCAACACCTTTGTCGCTCTCCGCGCCAACATCCAAGACGTTCTCGTCCGATCTTGAGGAAGTGGTTGTTGATATGAACTGCAAGAGTGGGGTCTCTCCTCTTTTTTTTTGAACCGGGCATTACCCCTTTTCATTACTCTCATAACGGAAATAACATCAGTTCAATATGACCACCCAGGAAACCTAGAAAGGGGAAGCGGGCTCAAAGCATCGCTGGGAAACCCACGACAAACACCCGTGGGGTCTCTCCTCTTATGCAGCCGTGTTGGATATCCCACAGAATGACGTGTGTTCTGGGATTCCACTTCGAGACTCATCGCGGGCAGGATCCTCCTGCGTGGCCTCTAGCTCAAAATGGCGATCTTCCTCCTTGGAGATGAGATTGGCCTCCTCCTCCGCTTGCTCTTCGTCGAACGTCTGCACCTTCTCCTTTGAGACCGGCTCCTAGTCCGCAATCAGCACACGGTTTGAGCTCGCCCTTGTCCTGGAGTCGGGCACTAGCGACCACTTCTCGGTGTCGGACTCCTTGGCCATCGTGACAGCGGGAGGTGTGATTGTGTGTAGTGACCGATGGATGTGTGGGAGAGGACGTGGATTGTGCAGGTAGAGTGTCCGCCTCTCGTATCCGGGTCCGCAGCTGGATAGTGTGTTCCATTTAAAGTACGATGTTCGGACATGCCCTAGTAAAACAAAAAATCCATCAAAGCCGGACGCTACATAGATTCAGATAGTACGAGCTTCATGCATGGCGTAGTACCTACGTTAGTGACTCGTCACGCTTCCGCTCTCATTTCGTTTCCACCGCCAGAGAACATTGGGTGGTCTCTTTGGCGACGTTTTGGAGGATTCGGACTGGATTGTTGAATGTGGATGCGATCGATTTTTCTACAGTTTGACAAACGTGGATGTCACGAACTTCCTCAACTTCACAACATACCACTCGCACGACCTTGTCGTGACGTGTGTGATCGGTCAGAGCACGTACTAGTACACGAATATATGTATATACTCCATGCACCGAGTCATTTCCCACTTGAGCCTTGTAATAAACCGTAGAAAAATCAAATCAATTCTGTCGTCTTGCCAGTAAAGGTCAACGTCGATCGTTAATCTCAACGAGGTTCATTTTCAACCGAAAAACCGGACTAGTATATGCGTGTTCAACTGGTTAACAAATGGTTCTGCAGACGGAAGCTGATTACTGAGCTATCATGGTCATGTCTGGTTCGCCAGAAACAAAAAGGAGATCAACTCATGGTAGTACATTTTATAGAGCCGGCTGTGTCCTATTCATACCGCGAAGGCGACAGCCATGCCGTGGTAAAGTCATCGCACGCATAAACTACACGGCATGGGTCACAGGACGGGGTACCCAGGAGGACAAATCCAACAAATCTGATTTTCTTTTTATATGAACAGAGCAAATCTGAATCTAACACAAGAGTAGATAACATCCTCCAAGCAATCCTTACGTTACTTACGAGCGATATCACGAGCCAGATTTCGCTACCACGAGTCGAAGTCGTGTAGGTCATGAGCCACCGACCAGCCTAGCTAGTTGGAATGCTATACACACAGAACTACGCATGATCGACCTCTTCTCAAGATCTGCTTGTGATGCACCATCTTCTTTGTTTTCTGTGTGATCTCGAGTGAGAAAAGCCGACACATTTGTTAGCTTTGTTATTGTTAGCTGATTAAATGCCCAGCCATGCATCAGAGCTGCACTTGCTTTAATTTATTTGACGGACACGTGCGTGATCACCGATAGACCAACTCAAAATGCATATGGTGGTTGGTGCCACGATCGGCTACGAACCAAGCAAAAATTTATGTGCTAGATGGAGCTGATTAGGGCATCTCTAACGCCGCTCCTCAAACCGCACGCATACGTCCAGACCGCAGAAGTCATTCAACGTGACTCTGTATCGGTTCGCAGGGCGATCCCGAGGCATTTTCGCCCTGGCCCAGCCAAACCCCCTTCTCGCCGGTGTGCTCCCCCCGAGAGGGCCAGCGTCGCTTCAAAGCGTCAGTGCCTAATTCATGTCTGGCCAGGTCCAACTTTAACTAAAGCCAAGGCAAAACAGCATCTGAAGAAGTATGTCTTACAGGCTTCGGCTTGCATTCTGCAGCAACATCAACGGCTCCCTAGTAGATGAAGAATGTTAGATCCATCACACTGGAAGATGAAACCCTGAAGTATAATTTAATCTAGAAATATCTAGAGGTGGAACCTAACCCTACCTAATGAAAGCCAATCTAGAATGTATCTAGAGCAACAATGGATGAGAGGGAGATAGTATACAGTCGACAGTGGTTGCGGCGGTGGACATAATGTCGAACGGAAGTACAGAGGGACGACGCTTCCGACGGTCGAGGTGATGGACGACGTGGAAGGCAGATACGGCGACGGTCGCGGCAGCGGACGGCGTGGATGGAGCCTTCGGCGGATCGAGCGACAGCGGCGGGATCTAGGTGCACGCGAAAGGGGAGAGGAGAGGAACTGATGAGACAACCGAAAATGGATGTGGGTCGTGTTGCGCGGGCGCAGAAGGGGTAAGTGTGCGGATATAGCAGTGGCGGGAGGGCATAGGGGCCCGCCACTGGAAACCTTTTCAAAATTTGGATTTTTTTTGGCGCGGCTTGCCGAAACATAGTTGTGGCGAGCGCGATACAACACCCGCCACTAGTTTGTTATAAACCACTGGCAAGCACTAAGGAAGGCCCACCACTGCACTTTCCATACCATGAGCAAATTTAGAAGAGTTTGCCTATGAAGGATGTCAATTAACGCCCGCCACTGGAATGGATGTAGCTGTGGCGGGTCTGTTCTGTTACCCGCCATTGCTAGTTTGGAAAAGTAGCATTGGCGGGTACTTGCTCGTGCAACCACTCATTTGGGGCCACGCATAAGCCATTTCCCAGCAGTGGGAAGGCGTGGTGTCATATCCTGATTCGGTGGTGCGATGAAGCAACACTGACGAATGGTGAAGTTGGGGTGGAGCCGAGGGGACGCACACAAGGGCCGTGTCGACGGCAGGGCAAATCACGGTGGCGGCAGTTAGGGGCTGCGCCAACGCGAGAGGGAGATTTCACGGACACATGAGGCCGTTCTCGTTTTTTGGTAGCAGCATTGGTGCCGCAAATAGCCAGCCAAAGGTGCCTTGTTTTTGGGCTGCCTAAAACCTATTTTGACCTTGTAGAAGTTTTTGGCAGTTGTTGGAGAGGTTTTTGTCCTCTAGAAGAATGAAAAGATAGTGCTGCTCTATAATAAGGCAATTGTTGGATATGTTTTGTGGACAGGGATTTGGGACACGCAAGTGCGTGGGTACATATATATGTCCCCGTTGTTTTCATATTCGTGTTTCTCATGACCAACACTTCAAATAAGATCAATTCCGAATATATTTTAAAGTATTTAAAAAATATGTTACAAGTTTCAATGTTGAAACTTAGTGCGCGCGATCGATAAAAAAGAATTATTTTGTGTCTAAGTTTGACAGAAAAAAAATTCTTAAAATTATATCTCTGAAATTGGTTGAAACTTGGCAGTTTTAGATGCAAAACAATTTGTTTCAACGTTGAAACTTAAAACTTATTGTGCTCTCGCTGGGGAATTGAACTACTGTGCGACCCGCGAGGCAAAACGAGCTGCCGGCAGGACTAGGCAGGTGTGTGCCCGCGCACTCGCGTGCCCCCGTGAATTTCCGGATTTCTTGTTCTAGTGTAGTGAGAAAGAGGCAAGGCAGATATAGTAGAAGGATTCCCTAGGAAAAAAAAGAGAGATGTATACTATAGAAGGGGAAAGATGGGCGTAGGAGGACGTGGGTGGTGTATCTAGCGAATGAAGGAAGGAAAGCAACGGAGGATTTTGGGCTTCGGGGGCGCGACAAAAAGCGTGGGGGACGCTGTCCTTTGTCCATATCCATCTCGATGGCGCTCTCTTGTCTTGTACCCCGGGCAAGCCCACGTCGTGCCTTGGCATCGAGCTAGGCACCCGGGGAATTTCTCTGAAAGTGTGCACCGTCCCGCTTCTATTCTCCTGTCTTGAACACTACTCCAGCTAGGAGTACTGTGGTAATAAACAATCTATACGCAGTTAGCCAGCTAGGCAGAGACGGGACACCACCACTTAGCTAGCTAGAAAGCTTTTCTCTACCGTTAAACTGTAGTAAGCTACGAAGCCCATGCTTTCGTGCTCGCAATTTCTTCCGGTTGCGTCGTCATGGCAATCTGTTTTCGTATGGTGGTTCGTTGTCATGGTTTTTGCTCTTCCTGGAGCGTGCAGGCTTGAGGCCGCTGGCTTTAGCATTAGCCATTTGCTACTCTGGTGGTACTACAAGGACGCACTGTGCTGCCACCGCTAATAATAGGAGGCGGTAGCTTTTGGCGCACCCAATAAGGGCCTCTTTGATTCGCGGGATTGTAAAAAACATGGGAATAGGAAAAACATAGAATTGAAATGTCATGCTCATCTCAATCCTATAGGAGTTTAGGTTGTTTGATTGCATTATAGGAAAAACGAAGGATTTTTTCAAAGAGGTTTGACTGGATGTTACAAATCCTATGAAAAATAGTACACAAAATTTCTTAGGAAAAAATCCTATAGGATTCAATCCTATGAATCAAACAACCAATATAGGAAATTTTTTTAAGAATTCTAATCCTCTAAAATTCCTATGCAAATCCTTTGAATCAAAGGAACCTAAATGTGTAGTAGCACGAGCCTTGTCGTAAGGTGGCGGGAAGGTGGAATAATAAAGGGAGCGCGCGTGTCCTGGTTATTCGTCCGCACACCGCAACGCGACGACGACGCCGCGACAAAACAAAAACAAAACGCAGCGCTGCACTAGACAACACCACGTCGCGTCGTCCTCTCATCCCTCTCTCTGGCTGCGCTTTGAAAAACTGGCTAGCAAACAAGAGGATGAACCTCCGAGGTCTACTGTGCCTCTGTCCGTGTGTACGTGATGCTGCACGTCTGTCGTCAAGAGAGTGAATCTTTATCTTTTAGTATACGGAAATGTGGGGCGGTGCATGTCTGCGAGCTGGTGAAACAGTCGCCAACCCGGCTGCTTGTGCGTTAATGCACGCTACTGGTACGCAGAAAAATGGGTGTGAAATCAAGCAAGCAAGCAGAGCTCCATCCGCTTGTCTTGTTTTGTTTGGCAGAGAGAGAAATCAACGCCCTGTAAACTGTCAAATTTGGGCAAACGGGAGAGGTCTTCAGACGCCAGGCACGAGTACAGTTATTACAGTTTAGTGGCGGAAAATGTGAAGTAATCCACAGATTAGAAGGAACGAACACGTAGACGCAGGGGGGAGGCAGAGTGCGGTGCGGACCAGCGAGCAGGTTAATGCGGTGTCGTCGTCGCGGAGCGCGTTGGCGCGGTGCGCTTTGTCCGGTGGCGTTGGCGGTGGCGCCACCCACCCTCGCCGCCCCCTATTAAAAGACGAGACGAGACGAGTGTGGCGTTGCAAAGACCGAGCTCTATGGAGCTCGTTTTGCAAAAAAATAATTAAAATATATTTAGAAGTTTCAAAAAATGCCAATTTTTTGTACAAATACATATGCATATTCTTTAAGTATGTGTAAATTTTCAGTAACTAATTTGATCATTTGCATGCTACACAAAAAAGACAAATATCTGACACAAATACAACAAAGAAAAAGCCTATTTCAATCTGTGTATTTGTCTTTTTGTATACATCGCATATGAATATATATGTTTATAAAAATTTATACACGTATACTTTCAGTATATGTCTACATGAAAACATTTTTTTAGATTTTTTTGAATTATGAAAAAGATATTTTGACTGAGAAATGTATATAGAGCTCAGTGAAGCTCGACCTCTGCAGCCACTTTTCGGAGACGACAACAAGTTTACGGAGGCGCTTTGGTTTCGTGTGTCTTTTGGCGGGGCGACGACGAAAACGGTCCATGATGCATGCCAGCGAGGGGATACATATCTACGACCAGTTCGCATGGGAGTGCTTATTATATTATCCGTGATGATCTGCATTGTCACGTGCTAAGTTTTTTTTTCATTGTTTTTGATATAGCTTATCACTCATGCCAAGTGGTTGTCACGTGCTAAGTTGTTCATTGTTTTCTGCTGCATGTACGTACGTTGTTCTCATCCCAGCTTAATTAGTGGGGGCGGTTTCTGCAAAGCCAGCTGTCCCCATGCATTACACGTGCCCTGCACAGTGTTGACACGTATCTAAGCGTGCGTCCCGAGTCATGCATCCATGAAAGTTTCCGGGAAAATGGCGATATACATGCGCAGTCCAGTAGCACGCTTCCAGAAAGTTGCTTCTAGTATGAGTCAGCACCGTGGAAAACAACGGATAAAACCAGACCGATCGACCGACACAACCGAGGATCACTACGAGGACAAAAATCCCGTAAAGGCCGGAAGCTACGTACGTTCGTGCATGCATGCATGCATGGCGTAGTGCCTACGTTGGCGCCTCGTCACGCCTCCACTCTCATTTCGTTTCCTCCGCCCGGACGACAACGTGGAGAACACTGGATTTGTTTGTGTGGCCATGTTTTGGACGATTCGGACGATTGTTGCATCCACTAGTAGAAAAAGGGTTAAACGTGAAGCACATTAGTGCCGGTTTATATTTGAGCCGGCATTAATGTATACATTAATGCCGGTTCCAACGGATAGCCGGACCGCTTTCATTAGTACCGGTTCGTGGCGAACCTTTAGCACCGGTTCGTGCTACGAACCGGTACTAATGAGAGTGCTGGCAGGATGTTGTCAGAGTGGGGCCCCTCCAGCACCTTTAGTACCGGTTCGTGCCACGAACCGGTACTAAAGGTCGTCCTATATAAACCCTTCGTCCACCAGCACTCTGTTCTTCCCCCTTTCCCCTCTTCGGCCCTCTCCTTTGTTCTTCCCTTCTTTCTCTCGAGTTCATCACAAAATTTGTTCAAAATTTGTCAAGATTTGAAGGCCCTCATCCATTCAAATGATTACAAAGGTTAGCAACTTTGTCCTTTCATCTCTCATTGCTAGATTAGCTCTTGCATTGGTTTATATAGTGATTAATTTGTGAGTTTAGTAATTTGGGAGGATATATATATATATATATATATGTGCTAGTATTTGATTTATATGCAATTTGAGGTCAAAAATAACACTTAGTTTGCATATGTAGGTGTGGTTTACTTAGTTCTTCTAAATCTCCATCGTAGCCACCATCGATCGCCGGCACCGTCCCGTCGCCGGCACCACCTTGTGGTGAGCCTCTTGTTCATGAAATTTTATATAAAAATTGATGTTTGTGTGATTTGGATATATAGTTACTCGTATAATTATCTTACCCGTACGTTGTTTGTTATACATATAGTGCCATGGTTTTGATATCCGTCCCCGTTGGCCCTAGTCCTTGTTATGATTCGGATGTGGTATTTATATTCTCTTTTAAAACTACTTGCATTTCGTGTTTATGACAAATTATGCCCATCAAGTTGACATAGAAATTTTTTCTAGGAGGTATCTGAACCGGAAATTCCAACCGACCCTATTACCGAGAGGTTAAATTTAGTTGAAAGAGAAAACGAGTACTTGAAAGAAAAATTGAAAAGAATTGAGGGGGAGAAGATGGAATTGGAGTTGCATGTTGCCGATGTCGTCGATGATCACAAGATCAAGATGCGCTTGAAGATTAGAAAGATTAGAAAATATGCCATCGATAGTGAGGCTTGGTATCATTATGCTGTTGGATCCATTGTTACCTTAGTTGCGATCTTGATCGTATTTGTTGTTGCATTTAAATGCTTTAGCTAGAGAGTTATTTGTTTGTTGCATTTAAGTGTTGTATGAACTTTATGTATGAACTTGTATTAATTTGGTCTATTCGGTGTTGTGTAATGAAGATGAGCCGGCAATGGATGTACGATGACCGATGCTCTCCCCAGTTCGTTGAGGGCGTGCGTACTTTTCTGCTTGCGGCTGAGGCAAACAAGCGGGCGGATGGTTTTATGCCTTATCCATGTGCTCGCTGTAAGAATGGTCACAATTACTCTACGTCAAGAACCATTCACGTCCACCTGTTTAAGACCGGTTTCATGCCCCATTATAATGTTTGGACCAAGCACGGAGAAAGAGGGGTTATGATGGAAGACAATGAAGAAGAAGAGGACGACGACAGCTATCCTGTCCATGGGTTCCCTGAATACGATGATACAACAATGGGGGAAGAAGCTGAGCCGGTAATGCGGGAAGAAGCTGAGCCGGCAATGCGGGAAGAAGCTGAAGAAGAGGCATCAGATGAGCCCGTTGATGATCTAGGTCGGGCCATTGCCGATGCAAAGAGAAACTGCGCAAGTGATTTGGAGAAGAAGAAGTTGCAGCGCATGTTAGAGGATCACAAAAAATTGTTGTACCCGAATTGCGTAGGTGACAAGAAAAAGCTGGGCACCACACTGGAATTGCTGCAATGGAAGGCAGAGAATGGTGTATCTGACAAGGGATTTGGAAAGTTGCTGGTAATGATAAAGGATATGCTTCCAAAGGACAACGAATTGCCCGAGAGTACGTACGAAGCAAAGAAGGTTGTCTGCCCTCTAGGGTTAGAGGTGCAGAAGATACATGCATGGCCTAATGATTGCATCCTCTACCGCGGAAAAGACGGCATACATCAGGGTCATGCAAGCTACGCTCTTACCAAAGAAGAGAAGGAAATCTTCTTTGAATGCCTGCTCAATATTAAGGTACCGTCTGGCTTCTCGTCGAATATAAAGGGAATAATAAACATGACAGAGAAAAAGTTCCAGAACCTAAAGCCTCATGACTGCCACGTGATTATGACGCAACTGCTTCCGGTTGCATTGAGGGGGCTTCTACCGGAAAACGTTCGATTAGCCATTGTGAAGCTATGTGCATTTCTCAATGCAATCTCTCAGAAGGTAATCGATCCAGAAATCATACCAAGGTTACAGAATGATTTGGTGCAATGTCTTGTCAGTTTCGAGTTGGTGTTCCCACCATCCTTCTTCAACATCATGACGCACGTCCTAGTTCACCTATGCGAAGAGATTAACGTTTTGGGTCCTGTATTTCTACACAATATGTTCCCCTTTGAGAGGTTCATGGGAGTCTTAAAGAAATATGTTCATAACCATGCTAGGCCAGAAGGAAGCATCTCCAAGGGCCGTCAAAATGAGGAGGTCATTGAGTTTTGTATTGACTTTATTCCTGACCTTAAGCCGATTGGTGTTCCTGAATCGCGGCATAAGGGCAGACTGGATGAAAAAGGCACGCTAGGTGGGGAACAAATAATATGTACGGACGGACATTCTCTCACTGAAGCACACTACACAGTTCTACAGAATTCCGCCTTGGTGGCTCCGTATATGGATGAACACAAGAATTTGCTATGCTCCAAACACCCGGAGCGGTTTGATGACTGGATTACACGTGAACAAACCAGGAGTTTCGCCAGCTGGTTGCAAGCACGTACCATGCATGACACCTCTATTGAAGATGACCTGTACTTGCTGTCCCAGTTACCATCTTCGAATATAATGACTTTCAAAGGGTACGAGATAAATGGTAATACATTTTACACGATCGCCCAAGATAAGAAGAGCACCAACCAAAACAGTGGTGTCCGCTTTGATGCAGAAACCAAGACGGGAAAGGAAACATATTATGGTTATATACAGGACATATGGGAACTTGACTATCGACGTGGTTTGAAAGTCCCTTTGTTTCGGTGCAAATGGGTCAATATGACACGAGGCGGGGTAACGGAAGACCCGCAGTATGGAATGACAACAGTGGATCTCAACAATCTTGCGTATGCAGACGAACCATTCGTCCTAGCCAATGATGTGGCACAGGTTTTCTATGTGAAGGACATGTCTACCAAGCCAAGAAAAAGAAAAGATAAGGAAGCGAATGCATCGTACGATGAGTCAAAGCGGCACATAGTTCTTTCTGGGAAGAGAAACATCATGGAAGTGGATGACAAGACAGACAAGTCAGAAGATTATGAAAAGTTTGATGAAATTGCTCCATTCACCGTGAATATTGACCCGAGCATCCCGTTAAATGATGAAGATTTTCCATGGCTACGACGCAAAGGGACACACGCGAAGAAAAAGTTTCACACCCAAAGATCTGGGATGTGATCGGCTTAACTATCATCACTTTCTTCTGTGTTTCAAACCCAGGAGGGAATCTCTGTAATAGTTAGGGTAGCTAGTTATGTGTTTTGGCATTTGAAACGCGAAGAAATTTTATGTGCAAGCAAATTCTTTCATGCATTTATTGATTTTTTCAGCTAAATGACCCTGAAATTGAAAAGCATTTCAAATAAACTCAGAAAAGGATGAAAGTTGGCATGGTATCATAATTTCAACCACATAGCATGTGCAAAAAAGTAGAGAGGGTTACCGCAAAAACTAGATGCACTTCGTGTACAAAATGGACAATCTGTTTCGAAGTATCAGGGTTTCGGACAAAAACTCATCCGTTACAAAGGCATTTCATTTTTAAATAACTTAAGCATTACCAAATTGAATATAATGATAAAACATATTAATATTAAACATAAGAAAAAAGAATCACTGGAAAATGTATTTTTAAAGTTAAGTTATTCACAAACTAGTGATTCACACAAATTTCAAATAATTCAAAATTTAAACTATTCAAATTTAAAAACTACCAGCACTAACTGAAAGTTTCTAAAAACTATCAAAAATATTCACAAAGAAACTCTAAATACAGCAAAAAACAACTAAAAATAAATAAAACAAAATAAATAAAGCAGAAAAGAAAAAACTAAATGAAAAAAGCCCACCTACCGGGCCACAGCGGCCTGCATACGACTAGAAACACAACCTGTTGTTGGGCCAGGATGCAGGCCCGCAAGCCCAATAGGCCCCACAGGGCAGAGTAGCAGAGGTAGGCCCAGAAGGCCTGCTTTAGAGAGGAGCTCGAGACAGCGGCGGCGGCGGGGCTTATAAGCAGGTGTGAGCGCCCTTCGGCTAGCGAGGTGGGACTAAACTTCTGCGCCCCTCGCCTGGCAGCGCACCCCCCTACAGAACCCGTGCGAGAAAGAAGATTGCGGAGGAGAAGAAGAGGAAGATGGAGGAGGAGCAAAGGAAGCTCGACTATGAACGCCTTCAAGGCCTAGAAGCAAGTCAAGCGGAATTGGCAGCTAAATTTCAGCGGCAGCAGGAGCAGATCGACTCACTTAGCCAGCAAAGGGGGTCTCAGCAGCTACAACAGCTAGCGGATGATCCAGCATTGGATACCACCGCCCCATCTATGCCGAGAAGCAGTGTGGGTTCCGCCCCGGGCGACGCAGTAGTGCTGGATAGATACCCCGTGGATGACATCACGGAGAACACTAACTGCGAGCTACACTTCAAAATGAAGAACATATCCATGAAGGTGGCGGACGCCGTTGCTTTTTCAAATTCCCCCGAGGCAACCTTCCATTGCAACCCGATTCCAGCGGGCTATGCTCGTGTTTTGGTTGATGAGGTGGTGGACCAATATTCGGGGCTAGAGCTTGACATTCCTGGAGGTGATGAGGAGCACACACTCGGAGATGCCAAACATCGTATCATCCTATGGAGAAAGGATTGCATCATTTTTCGAAGGCCACCGACACCGCGTCACCCGACTCCTCGTCGAAGTCCGCCACCGAGTCAGCAGACTCCCGCTCCTCCAAGTCCACCAACGCGTGAGGCCACTCCTCCTCCTCCAAGTCCGGCAAAGTGTCAAGCCACTCCTCCTCCAAGTCCGACACAGCGTCAGACGTCCACTCCTCCTCCAAGTCCGGCACATCCTCAGGCCACTCCTCCTCCAAGTCCGGCACAGCTTCAGGCCACTCCTCCTCGTCCAACTCAGCCCCGTCAGCCGTCTCCGCCGCCTCAGCAATCACAGAAGAGACACCCCGCAGCTATGGTGCGTAGCGGTACCAGTCGAGGTCATAGTACAGGAAGTACAGGCGGAGGCAAGCGATATAAATATGGTCCAAACCTCACTACTCCTCTTCCTGTGAGGGCTTACGACAGGACCGAGGAGCAAACCAATGCCATAGTGCGGGCAGAAGTCGACGCCCATTTTGGACCGAAACCGCCACCGCCGCCAAGGGAGAAAGTGCCTGTGGAAGTAGTTGACCACTTCATTCGTATGGCTCAACCACCAGCTCCTAAGCCTGTTGACACAGACTATGAGCGCCACATCAGGAAGTTACATCGACAACGTCTACAGAAAGAGGCGAGCTCGAGCTCGAGCAAACAACAAGCAGCTGTCGAAAAATGCGGGAAAACCGTTGCCCAGCTGGGAGAACAGGCGGCGCAATCGACCCCCCCGCTTGTTGTGCCGCCAACAACACGTGACAGTACGCGCGCCCAATATTATTGTGGCCAAACAGTTTGCGTTCCCGAGGTGGGCGATGTGGTAATAACCCAGGAGCATATAATGCAGGCTGAAGAACTCAAGATCACTGTTGGACAACTCCTCGAGATCGAGGACATGCCTGTGATTATAGAGGAGGAAATAAAACGGAAACATATCCGGGGCCAACCTTTGGTCGAGCTAGAAGATGTCAAGAAGCTCCCAACGAGAATGTATGAATTGCATCAATGGTACATGGACATTATCAAGAGATCCGATCGAGAGTCCCTCATGGTGTATGTCAAGAAGGATCATTACTACCATGAGAAAGCTGTGGCCATTGAGTATTCTGAACTGTTTCAGTTATACAATCAAGACGCACTCGACAAATCTATCGTCAGTTGCTATTGTCTGTAAGTGATTTCTTTCTGTAATTTAAGTCTCAAGCTAGCTGTAGTGATCCTTTTGATCAATCATTACCTATAATTATCCTCACTATATTCTTTTCTGTGGTATTATGCAGGATGAAGATGTATGAAATGAGAAAAGGTGGACGCTATGGCATTGGGTTCATTGACCCAAACACCCTTAATGAATACACATGGAAAATGAACAAGTATTATGAAAAGCAGGTAGAGGACAGCATGCTAGAGTTCTTGAAGCGCCTCAAATACAATGAAGATATACTACTTCCTTATAACTTCCAGTGAGTCACACTTTCTTGTATTACAAATTCTCTGTTTTTGCCTACTAGCTAGCTACATGTTTTTGCTTACATATGCCCGCTTAATTAAGACATGCAAACGTGTGTGCATGCAGATTTCACTG